>NC_080083.1:11174239-11386239 GCF_949987535.1 Balaenoptera acutorostrata
CACTCTTTTAGGAAGGTAGCATAATATTCTCTAGTAAGGATCTCCAAAACAGGGTGCATACACCCCATTGGCACAAGGAAAAAGTATTCAAAGTTTTATCTCTATTTTTATCTCATCTTTTTAAAATATCTATTTTGTATTTGTTTATCCTACACTTAAGATATTCATACATGCAAATAAATATCCGTATTTTGGAGGTGCATGCTATCATTAAATGAGCAATCAAAAATACTTAGAGGGGCTTCCCTGGTGGCGCAGTGGTTGGGAATCTGCCTGCCAATGCGGGGGACACGGGTTCGAGCCCTGGTCTGGGAGGATCGCACATGCCGCGGAGCAACTAGGCCCGTGAGCCACAATTACTGAGCCTGCGCGTCTGGAGCCTGTGCTCCGCAACAAGAGAGGCCGCGATAGTGAGAGGCCCGCGCACCGCGATGAAGAGTGGCCCCCGCTTGCCGCAACTAGAGAAAGCCCTCGCGCAGAAACAAAGACCCAACACAGCCATAAATTAATTAATTAATTAATTAATTAAAAAAAAAAAAAGCAACAGTCTAAAAAAAAAAAAAAACTTAGAGACCACCAGTCTACAGAATCAGAGAGCACTTTATTCACACATTGCCCTTTTGATGGATATCCAGGCATTTTCTAGTTAGGGCCACTACAAACTATGCTGAAAAAAGCATCACTCTACATATGCATTTCTATTCGAGTGCTTTTAGATCTATAGGACAGATTCCCAAAAGTGAAATTGCTGGTTCAAAGTTTTTTTTTAATCAATACTGGTGGCCTGCTCTCAAAAAAGTCTGTAACGATTCACATTCCCATCAGCAATGTATAAAATGCTTATTCCCCTGCGTCCTCATGGACTTTGGGGATTATCACTCTTTCTCATGTTTGCCAGACCAGTGGGTGGGTTGAGAAATGGCATCCAATCTTTAAGGGCCCATTATGTATAGGTGAGGGCATTGGACAGGTGACCTCTACGCTCCTTGCAGCTCAAGTGTCCATGCTTCTCTAATTGTCTGTTTTCAGAGCTTACCTGCTCCAGGTGTGTCTCTAGTCACCATTGACTAGCCGTTTGTGAATCCCAGAGACACCTATGGAACAGTTGCTAGAAACCAACAACTCAAGGACTAGAAAGAAAGCTAGCTGAATGCCGTCCAGAGGAGCATCTTGACAATACTGTTCAGCTTGTAAAAACCCACTAGGCTAAATCCCTGCAATTTCATCCAGAACAAATAATAAAAAGCAGTGTGCAATATTTCTAGGATGAGCATATTCATAGTAAATATTTTAAGATCAATGGCTGCACAAAATGCATTTTCCTTGGAGTTTCACTTTTCAAATGGCTTTGTATTAAAAGTGAAATTTCAATAAATATTCATGGGGAAATTCATTGATGTGTTTTACCATTTACAGCTAAAATTTGTAAGGTTCTGGGGGGAAAAAAAGCTGTATGATGTGTATTTTACCCTCTTAGGAGAAAAGTGGTGAAAAAAATGCATGATATGCTTTTGTTTTCTCTGACCATAAACCCTCCAAGGCAGAGAGTTGTGCTTTCCCACTCCTGCTCCTCTCCAGCCAGCCCTGGGGCAGTTTGCAGGCTGGGCAGAGGGTTAACTGCAAGAAGACCTGACAGAAGAAGGGGTGGTGGGAAGTGGGGAAGGCCTGTGTACTGAGTCTTTTCAAAGTTCCCAAAGCCCCTTTTAACATCTACCATTTGATGAGCACTTACTGCATACCTGGCGTTGTGCTTAAAACTTCCCGTACATTCTCCCACTGAGTCCTTACCACGACCTTGTGAAACGGTCACCATGATTCCCATTTTACAGATGAGGAAACTGAGTCTCGGCAAAGTTAAGCAATTGGTCCCCACGGTCACAATGGCAGAATGAGGATTCAGACTCAGGTCCATCTGGCTCTAATGTGCTTTGTCCCTCAGTGTCCCATCTATAATTTCCCCAGATTGCCAGGAGCCCACTGGGGCCGCAGGGATTGGAGGAAGCTCGGTGTCGTGCTAAATGCCTTCCTGTTTACCTCCCCTGCCTCACGGTGCCTGGTAGGCGTCATTTGGCTGCCTGTTCTGAACACGAGGCATCCCACAGCCTCCGTGACATCATTCTTCTTGGCCCCCTTGCCTGTGGCAGGAAGCTAGCTCACACAGGCAAAGCGCTGAAAATCTGGCTGCTTATTCCTGCCCGTTTTCTCAGAGTCTCAGGTGAACGTATTTATTTTTATAATGGCAAGTTGTACCCTTGGCAAAGATCAGATCCCATTGTTCCTTTGCTTAAGATGCTGGAATCACTTCCCATGGCCAATAGAATAAAACCCAAATGCCCCCCGCCCCCGCCTTGGCTTGGCATTCAAGGCTTTCTGTAACCTGGCCACATGACCATCCTCTTCCCTGTTGTCATCTTCATTTGATGCTCAGCTACTCTAGATGGTTAGCTGTCCTTTGCCCATGTTCATGGTCTTCCATTTGCCTGGAATGTCATTCGTTCACCTCTTTGACTGCTAGCATCTTAAATACCCTTCAAGGCCCACTTGAATGGACTTGCCTCCCCCGAGTGGCCTTCTCTGTGTCCCCAGGCAGAGTTCACAGGTCTCTCCTCTGCAATCCTCACAGGCCCCTTCAATCATTCTGCCACTGACCCTCACTGGCACTTTTCATATCAGCCTTTGCAGCTGGGCTGTGAGCTTTTGGGGGGCAGGGGCCATGCTATTTATCTCTGTTTTCCCAGCATCCCACTCGACATTTGGCTAAAAGTAATTGTGACAATGACAACATCAATGACAGTAATAGTAGCTAACATTTATGGAGGATTTAAAACGTGATCTTACTGAATCCCTCAGAACAACCTCATGACGCAGATACTATATTTACTCCTATTTAGCAGATAAGGAATGGGGGGTTTGAAAAAACTGTGTGGAAATGAGGGAGCTGGCATTTGAACCTAGGGTGCCCAGTTCCCGAGCTAACTTCTCTGACCCATTGGCTTCATTAGGTGTTTGTGAAATGTTTGTTGAATGAATAATCAAACACATCAATGAGCAAATGAGTAATGAGGGGAAAAATCACACAAATACAGAAAAATTATCCACTCCACTGACTAAAGCAAGGCATTTCCTAGCATCTAAGCAAAGATCATAAGCATTTTCCTCCATCATCCAATGGTGGCCCCCCTGCCACTCGGGAAAATTCCATCAACACACTTATTATAGAAGCCACACCAGTGGGTGTCATTCCAGACATATTCCTAAGGGATATAGAGAAGAATGGCTCATCTTTTTGGGTAGAGGACAATGCTGTGATGATCCCCAGGAGGACAGGAATTAGAGCTGCACCCAGGACAGGAGGGGTGGGTGACTCTGGCTCATTCACAGCCCCTCCCATGATCCTCCGGGGACAAACAGTGGTTCGAAGACTGCTACATAGTGTCAGAGAGTGGTACTGGCAGAAAGTGTTTGCAGAGCCCAAGAAAGCCAAATGGGATGTAGGAAACAAAAGGAAGGGCAGATGGAGAGCCGCCAGGGCACAGCGGACCCCAGGCTGCAGCTGGGGCTTTGCCCGTGGGGAACCACAGGTGCCAGCAAAATGGAGGTCATGGTGCAGGAATGTGGGAAGGACACCCTGTGTCTTGGTCTCAGAGACAGCTTGGGTGCTGGGTGGGCACATGGCAGACAAGCTTAGCTCAGGGAGGAGCCATATTCACCTGGGGTTCAGCCAGGAGCAAACACACAGACTGGGGTGTGGCCCACCGGCCTGCTGGTGGCCACCCAGCCCTGCCTGTTGCTCAGAAGGAGGGGGGCAAGCCCTAGAGCGTTCTCCATCCCCCCTTCTCCCACCTTCCCCCCCACAGGAAGAATTCTGGAGACATGGGAGCACACAGACTTTCACTCACACATATACATGCACACACAAACACACATGCTGAGAAGCCTGGTCAGGCTTCCAGTGCTTCACAGCATGAGTCAATTGGTGGATCTTGTTTCTGCAAAGAAACCAGCATGTCTGGAAGGTCGCTGAACTGGTTTCCTCCCTCTGAGAGGCTGCCAATTGGATTTTCAATCTCCATTTTCATCTGTGGCGATTTTCTGGCCTTGCACATGATAGGAAAGTGAACCTAGAGGCCAAGGATCTGACAGGGGCCGGAAAACAAAGTTGCACAGCCAAAAGGAACAAGAAGGAAAAGAAAACACATTTCATACAGAGGACTGAACTTCTACTCAGGAAGACTGAAACAATTTCCTAAGGTGGTTTTGGAAACACATGAAAGCGTTTTTCTTTCTGAACCTGAGAGGTGGATCCAGAGGCTGTAACTAGCTCCCTGGGAGCTCAAGATTCTGGTTCTCTTTCCATAAGAGCTGGAAACCAATGGCAGTGAGATATATATATAGTCTCTGCAAGAACCACAAGGAATGGAATATGGGAAGTCCCATCCAATTCAGTGGAATCCATCTAACATTCATTCATCCAGCCAGCCAGCCAGCCTAGGGTCATTCGCTCATATAGTTAACACTTATTATCACCTGTTTCGGGTCTACCTTTGGCCTGGCCCTGGAGTCCAGTTACCCTGAAAGGACCTGGAGTCCCCTCTTGATTATCTATGGAAAGGAAGGGATACTAGTGACAAGGACTCTTCTAGTTCTAATTCAAAGGCAAAACAGACGATAAACCCTCTCAGGTGTGAAAAGTCCCTTGGCTTGAGGACAATGCAGTAGTTCATCTGGGGCCTGGCCCAAGTCAGATTCTCGGGAAAGACCTGCTAATTCAGGGTAACTTGTACCACTTGTTTAATGCCCTTGCTGAACTCTACACTTTCCATCTTTGAAAATCTTTCATTAAGGTTTCATGATGGGAGAAGGCTGAATGATTATGTAAGAGTGGGGGTTTTTTTGCAACAATTTTATGGATATATTTTGAAGGAAGCAAACATATGCCTATTAAACAGGGGGAGAATTATCAGGGAATGTTTTTAAATGACCAATAAAAATGAAATTATCATTGCTCATTGTTTTTTATGGATCATAATGTGTTTTTGTTTTTTTTTTCTGATGGAAATATCCAACAAACTCCCCTCCTAGACGCCGGCCGCTAATTACACAGTTACCACACAGTAATCCAGGCAAGTGAGTTCTCGCCTGTCGTAATTCATCTTCATAAAGATAATTGGCCCAGTGAATGAGACCACAAAATAATTGTGCAAACAGGAGACAGATTCAATAAAAACTGATTTTACTCTTCTCTCTTCCAAAACTACAAGCTTGAGAGAAGAGTTTTCAAGAACATATCAGATTTCTCCCCAGATTGCCACCCCCACCCCCATTTGTTTATTACCGAAAGATTTACTGAGGACCCACTTTTTTCGAATCATTAGCTAAATACTGGGGAAAAGCAAAACTTGGACCAAATTCCCCATGACAAGGAATGGGCAATCAGGTAAGGAAATACATAAGCAGCAGACAGAAGTAACATGACACACAGTGGACAGACAAAAAATGCTCCAGAAGAGATGCAGACAGAGGTCTACTGGAGTTCAGAGGCAAAGCGGTTGCTTCCGGCTGGAAAATCAGCGAAGGCTTCATGGAAGAAGCGGCATTTGAGCTGAATGCTGAAGGGGTGGGAGAGGGTGGGGAGGTGAATGGCCATTCGGACAAAACACGGGAGCAATTTCAGTGGAGCACAGACAGGTGACGGGAGGAGAGATGGAGTGGAAAGATAGGTTGAAGGTTGTCGTGAAGTGGGAGAAGCAGATTTTTAACTTTTTAACTCATGGCTGTGCCCCTTCCCCTCTGCATATGTGATAGGTATTAACTTGACACAATCAGTAGAACACATCGCTACGTGCCAGGCCCCGTGCTAGGGCTATGTGGGAGACCCAGATGATTTAGCTACAAAACCTCCCCTCAGAAACTCAGAAGGGGGTCAGAAATGTTGATGTGGCCAATACTGGCTGAGCTCGTGCCTGAATTTATTACTGGAGGCGGCGGGAGGTGTGGGTGGGGGTCACTGTTCAAATGAGGCAGGAGGCCCCACATGAGCCTACCGTCCATCCAATTCCACATCACAGCAGGCAACGTTAGCATCAGGCTCTAGCTGTTTCCAAGGCAAAACATTGTTGGACTATTTACTGCCAACTACTTCTTTTCTCTATCTCTGTCGCCAACACTTCCCTCCTTGAAAATTTGAAAGAGCCAGGAAAAGACAGTGAGAGAAAAATGTTCAGGGAGATAGGAGAGCAATGCAAATGAGAATCACAAAGCAGAATCCCAGGGAATGGGAATTTCAGGAAGGGAATTGTTGACAGTGTCACCTGGTGTAGAGAATTAAAAGGGGAGCTGGCAGGTGTCCGTTGGACTTAGCATGGAGAAAATCATTGATGAGCTGGTGAGCGTCACATCAGAAAAGTGGGGGCTGGGGAGCAGAGGCCAGGTGGCAGGGGCGTGAGGACAGAGCCGGCTGGTCTGGGGAAGGAGTCACACAGCTGATACAGGGTGGGCTATCTACCTGACCACCATCTTACCTCCACTTTGCTTTTTGGTCTCTACTCTCATCAACAGACCTAATAACTCTTAGGAAATTACAATTTTACAGAATAAGTTATGTGCCACTATGACATTTTTACATTGGAAGATCTTTGAGATGCCTTAGGAAGTGTCCCGAGCTAGGGAATGCCCAGCTTACTGTAGTGGTTCTTACCCTTTCATGGTACTAAAATCTTGACTCAGTAACCTAGATGTATCATAGACTTTACCCCTGCTCTCCCCACTTACATCCCATCTGCTCCCAACTTCTATTTATTCTTTCTGCCTATCACCTCATTTATCCATTCCCTCCTCTTTACTCCTCTAGCTTCCATTGTGGTAGACTGAATTTTTGGTTCTAACTCTTCACTGCTTTGTAATAAATTTTACTTCCTTGCCCTTTCCATGGCCTCATGTTCTTCCTCACTCCTTGACCTTTGGGTGGACCATATGACTTGTCAATAAGATGTTAGTAATGTGACACAATCAGAGGCCTGAAATGTTCTTGTGTAATTGAGTTTGCTTTTTTGTACTCCAGTGATACACCTGAGAAGATTATGTGCCAGCTAGATGCTGCCACTTCTGACTGGGCCCCAGAAGAGTCACATGTGAAAAAGACCTGAGTCTACCCTGTAGCCTGGAGCTGAGCCCACCCTAGATCAGCCATACTATAGTCAATCTGCAGATCCAAGATTGTGAAAATAAATTCTTACTGTTTTAAACCACTGAGTTTTGGGGTGGTTTGTTATGCAGCATTACCATACCATTAGCTACTGATACAACCTCATTAGTTCAAGTCCTCTACTCTCACTCCTTAAGTCCAACTGCCATATAGACTGTTAGACAACCTCAAACACTACAAGCAATAAAATCTTCCCCTTCAGGGTTTTCAGTTTTTCTTCCAGAAGGTTTATTCCTTTATTCATTTTGTTCATACACTCAATAAATGGAGACTTGTGCTAAGCCTTAGCAAGGACAATGAGGGGCAAGTAAGGGGAGGTTATAAATTGGAATGAGATGCATTCCATTTCTTTAAGTGAGAGAAACAGACATGAAAGCAAATAATTACATCCCAAGGTGTCGGCCATATTTCTTATCCTAAAACAAACCAAGTGGAGATAAAGTAATCACTGTTGCAAATGCCCTTTTTATACTTAAAAGCAATTATCTGTGGGTATTTAAAAAAAATAAAATCTATAGTAATTATGAGTTTGCCTTTTTGTTTTTCACATATCACATGAGCCAGTGAGGAAGTGGAATGCAAGATAGTCTGACCATATGTCAATACCAAATACATTTCCTTTAAAGTTTGCTTTGCACATCTGTTCTGGAAGATGAGGAATGAAATGAACTTGTAAACAGACACAAATGATTCACAGGATCATGATTGCTTTCCATCATCTGCATCAATTATATACAGCAATGGGACTTGGTGAAATACATTTACAACTTGTTAAAAACACTCCTCGAAACAATTCAGACCTCATTAAGCCCTGGTGTGCTCAGCCAAGCATGGGCTGGCAGTCGGCAGACCTTAGTCCTTGTACCAAATCTGAGCTGACCTTGGCCAAGAGGAAAGCATGTCAGGATGGAGTTTCTTTCTGATCTCTCTTTCCATTGTCATGAGATGGAAGACAGGGAAGCCAGCTATGAAATGAGTACAGACTTTTATCAGGTTGTCAATAAAGCACTCAATCAGTCATCAAACCAATTAATACTCTGTCAGGTGATGGGGATAAAGTAATGCAAGTAAAAGAATAAATACATGGTCCTGTCCTCAGGTCACTTACAGTCTCATAGGAGTTTACCATTTCCAGCTCCTCCTACTAATTATGTAATCTTAAAAAAAATTCACCTAACTTCCCAGTCCCTCAACTTCCTCATCCATAAAATTACAAAAATAATAAAAATAATAATTAAAAATAATAAAATTACAAAAAGTACATCATGGGATTATTGTGAGAACTAAAGAAATTAGTACATGGTATGGCAGACACAGCCAGTTGCCTACCCAATATTCATGATCCCCTTCTTTTTCTACTAAGAGAACCCTGATTTTGTTGGAATGACAAGGCATCCTGCCAAAATACTCAACTTACAGCCTCCCTTGCAGCTATGGTAGCATGTGCCTCAGTTCTAGCCAGTGAGAAGTAGATAGAAGTCTTGGCAAGGGCATTCCTTCCTGAATAAAAGGACAAAGTTTCATGAGAGACACTTTTCATTCATCTTCTTGTCAGAAACACATATATGGAACACCTAACCACTCTGAGACTCTGAGGATGAAACTACATGCTTGGGATGGTGGAGCAGAAAACTGGAAGGAACTTGACTTCCAAACGATATCCTTGGACACCTGCATAAACTCTATTCCACTTACTTCCAGACTCGTCATACGAGGAATAGTTCTTGCTTAGGCCACTTGCTTGCTGAAGTCACTCTTTGTGTATGTGTGTGTGTGTGAAGGGGTTCTGTTCTACATGGGTGAACAAATTCCTAACTGAAAACAAGTAAAATGCCTGGCATGTGGGAAGCATTCAATAAATGCCATTAGTCTTGTTAATGTTATGACCGCACCGTGTGATGGTGGCATGGTGAGAACACAGGGAGCTGTCAGACCACTTAGGAGGGCTTCTAATCCAGACCAGATGGAACATTCTTGGAGAAAGAGACATCCAAGCCAGACCTGAAAGGCTGGATAGGAGTGCTGTCAACTCTAAGTCTGCAAGGTCTTTTCAAGTGGACCCCTCTTCTCATTCCCACTCTCCTACTCCCCGAAGCCTCTACTTTGGACATTCCAGCAGGCTCTCAACAGGACTCCTGCTTTCGATCTTGCCCAGACCATCTTCCCCAGTTGTTTCCAGAGAAATCTTTCTAAATGGGTCTGGCTATATCACACCCCCAGATGAAAACCTCTTGAAAGCAACCCCTCTCCGACACGGAGCTTCTCAAAGTTTCCATCAAAGGGCCCCTAAGCAGCCTGTAACCTCCCTGGAGGTTTCAGCAAGTCCTGAAAAGGTACGAAATTTATTTGAACTTTTCTAATTCAATCCTTAAAAAAATCATGTAGCTTTTGCATTTTTAGTTTGTAATATATTCGTGTTGGTTTTAATATGAAAATGTTTTAACTTACTTCCTAATGGGCTTAATTCATATTCTAGGAAGATGCACTATATTTAACCAGTGGTTCCGAGTAGCCCCTCGTATACTGCTCTACACGTCAGAGGGCGTGCTGGAGCTACCCATCCTGGCATCAAGACAGCACCTGTTTGGCCTCCTGTGATGCCTCCTTGCCTTTCCACATGCCATCCCTTCCTCACTGAATGGCCTTCCTCCCTGAATCTCTGGCAAGCTCCGATGTGTGCTCCTGTGTTAAAGCACCCGCCACGTCATAGTTTGGGCAGTGATTACAGAGTCCCCGATCTCTGATGAAGTTGTGAAGCTGTCAAACACAAGGGCTGAGTTTTATTCATCCTTGTAAGATTTCCACTGACCATTGCGTAATGAATGATTCCCAAACCTAGAGGCTCACAACAATCATTTTATTTTGCCCCCAGTTTTGTGGGTCAAAAATTCCAGAAGGGCTCAGCTGGGCAGTTCTTGCTTGGAGTCTCTCAGGCAGTTTGCGGTCACATAGCAGCTGAGGCGGCAGTCATCTATCTGAAGGCTTGACTGGGCTGGAAAGTCCAAGATGGCCCCCTCCTGCGGCTGGCAGTTCGTGCTGGCTGTTCGCTGGGTGCTTGGATGGCGCTGTTGACTGGAGGGTCGGTGTGTAGCCTCTCCAGTCCGACGTCCTAAGGTGGCTGGCCCCCCCCAGAGCAAGTGTCCCGAGAGACCAGGAGTAAGCTGTATATGACCTCACAAATCATGCAATGTTCATGTCCAACCACATCATACCGGTTACAAGTGAGTCACAGGCCAGCAGAGTTTCAAAGACTTAGACTACACCTCTTGATGAGGTCTCATCATAGAAGAACGAGTGGGATGGAAGCTATTGGAGCAGCTGTCTTTGGAAAACACTGTCTAGCGTAATAAGCATCTCAGCTCTGAGCCCAATTTATGGTGAATGAATGAATGAATGGATTTTAAGTATTCTGTGAACGGCCACCATTCCCAGGATAAGATTTTGACATAGAGGGGAAGTGAAATCTCTCTCTACTTTCCTGTTCAAAGCTTCTTTTCTCTAGGACCCCCCTGTGCCCCTCCCTACCTGAGGATGAGCGTTGAGGCCAGGAGATGTAGAAAGAGGAACAGAGGGAGGGAGAAAGAGAGAGAGAGAGAGGGAAGGGAGGGGAGAGAGAGGGAGAAAAGAAGGGAGGGAAGGAAGGGGGTGAGAGATTTCCCACACTTGGGAAGGTGAGAAATAGATTCCCCTCCCTTGGTATTTCCTGCTCCCACAGCTTCCGTTTTTCTTGCCCTCCCCAAATAGGAAATGGAGTGATTGGGATTCATCCCGAACATAAATCAACGGTTGGGAAAAGCTTGAAAATAAATCAAACTTGATATTCCATTCGTCCCCGTTGGAATCACTTCTGCCCTCCTCCCTCCGGGCCTCAGCTTCCTCGCCTTCCCATTAGAACAAGGAGGGCTTTGGACCAGCTCACCTCCTAAAATTCCTCCAGCTTAAACCCTGTGGTTTCACATCAACCACCCACACCCATCCTAGCAGGGCATCAACCTCCCGGGGAGAGGCAGCCTGTCATTCAGAGAACTCTCCTTCTCCAAATCTAATAGCCCCTCGTCTCCCATTGCGAGCTCAGTTATGGGAGCCCTCACAGCAGCATAGCAGGTGTCATTAAATAGACATTAAGACCCAACAGGGCATGTTTTATGGGACCATTACCACATGCCTGATGTTCGCTGTGACAAATGAAGATCCAGCCAACCATACCATGTGATAATGGGCAGGAAACACCCCCTGGGGTGAGGTAATGTGACTAGGAGGTGATGCACTCATTGTTTAATGCCACACATCCCAGCGGAAGAGGGCTGCTTCCTCTTGGCTGACTCGGTCTGGAAGTCAGGCTTCATCCTTGTCTTCCTGGGTCCATCAGGCACTTGGGCCAGGAGAGATGGAGCCCACCGTCGGGCCAGCATGGCCAGCCTGAACATGTTCCAAGGAGATCTGCCTCCTGATTTAAAGACAAAGGGCTACCCTGCCTCAGTTTCCCCCAAGCTGATTGGTCTTTGGAAAGCAGGAGCCCGACAGTAAAAGTGAGATGAGCTAATTGATCCCTCTGCTAATCGGAGTAGGAAGGCAAGCCTGTCGGGGCACGGAGAACTCACCTGGATCTAAACGTCACCTCATTACAGGTGTAATGTTTCTACAGTGTGGGGAGTGCACATGAGCTTTGGATTCTGACCTCCCTGGGCTTGAACTCAGCTCTGCCGTTTGGTCTCAGAAAGACTCCTCTTTCCCATCTCCTGTGCAGAGATGTGATGAGGGTAACCTGGGAAGACTCACAGAAGCATTCAGGGCCTCATTTAGCAAACGTAGTTTCCCTAGCCCTCCACATGTCTTTTTAGCATGGCTGTCCCATTCTCGGTCTTTCAGAGAATTAAAGGTCTGGGATCCCAGGGTCTAAGACCTGCTTGTGCCTGCCGCTCCCTGGGGAGTTGGAGGTACCCAAAGCCAGACGCCCTCAGCTGCTGACGTACAACCTCATACCCCACGCTCTGCAGACTCCCCACTGCCTGCCCCCTCTGGATCACACCTCAGTGACACAGCGTTGCTGGGGACAGTCCACAAACCTACCAACCCGCTGACTGAGCAGGCCTCTCACTCCCCCCACTAATATGTCCACCTCCCGGCCAGAGCCTGGGGATACTCCCCGGAGATGCCCTTCCTGCCCCCAAAGCCCTTGACCCTTTGATAGAAGTTCATTCGATATCCCAATGCCCACAGTGTGTCCAGCCCCTCCCTCCACACCTCCTTGGCACCCTGCCCTCATGCCTGCTCTACCATCTTCTCCCCTCCTTTATCCTCACCCCACCCACACCCCTACTCTAGCTCCTCCTCTCAGAGACCATCACACTCAGATTTCCTCCATCCCAAGGAGAGCCTTTCTCAACCACCTGCCATCCTATCCTGCGGAATCTCTACCCTCACCACTTCCACTTCCTCTCACCACATTTCCTCCTCAACCCCTTGAAATCTCCATTCCAACACCACCAATGCGCTAAAATTACCATCTCCATCTTGTGTTCCAATATCCCCTAGCAAGTCTAACTGCACCCTCATGCCTGGACGATGTCTGAGAGCAGCAGTCACCTCCACTGCCTTTGGATTCTGGGTCACCGAGGACTGGTCCTCTTCCTACCTCTCTTCACGCGCTGCCTCTCTTTCCTTCACCAGCTCCCCTTCCTCCCCAGGCACCTGAGCCTAGGTGCTCGCCAAATTGCTATTTCAGAGCTTCCCCCCTTTCTCTAAACTCTCTCTCTCTCTTCTCCCTTACCTCCGTCCCCAAGGCCTCGCCATAGTTCTAGGCTGCTGACTTCTCCACTCTCGTGCCATCCTTGACTTCTTTCTCTAACTCCAATCTCACATTCCCAGTGGCCTGCGGGACCAGGTAGGTGCCTCACTGGTATCGCAGAGTCTGAATGTCCCACACTGAGGTCATCTCGTTTCTTCTCCACAATCTGTTCCTCCTCCTGGACCTCCTCTGCACAGATGATGTCTCCTGTCCCACCAAGGCGGAGATGCCAAGATGGCTTCTTGGCCTCCCCGTCTCTCCTTTCCTCTCCCTTATTCTTCCACTGAGGCCTCTATTATAAAGCGTCTCTCTCCTGGGCCCCGTCCTGAGCCCCCATGTGGTGATGATGGTGCAGGGGAGCCAGCACCTTCCAGGAGGATGAACTCAGGTGCTCTGGGCTACCTTCAGGCATTTTCCCAGTTCCTTCAGTCTCATCTTTCCAAACTATGTCATAGGCCAGCACTTTCTGCTGGAACAAAGAGTACCCCAGTGCCTCACCTCAGCCCCTCAGACTCTGAGGATCTGGCCTCTGCCTGCCTCATCAGCCTTATCTTCGCTTTCTTATTCTGGAACTTTCCAGGTCCAGCCATACCATTCATCAAAGAGCCAAGTAGGTGCCCATCTTGGGGCTTTCTCCCAGGCTGTTCTCTCTCTTGAAATCCTCCCCCAACTACCCACTGTGCATCTGGTTGACCCCTACTCCCCTTCCTTTGCTGGGGTCTCTCCATCTAAATCAGGTCCCCTCCATCATGTTCCACCGTGGAACCAGATTTCTTCCTTCGCTGAATGTGTTACAACTTACATTACACGCTCAGTGTTTATTTATTGTCCATCTCTCCCACTCGACTATAAGCTCCACAAGGTCAGGGACAAGGTCACATTCTTGCTGGAACCCCAGTGTCTACCTGTCATAGTGCCTGACACATAGTAGGCATTCAAAAAGTGCTCGATGAATTAATGAGGCAGTGAATGAGAAACTAGCATTGGTTGACCCAACTGGTTCTAGGAGGAGGAATTTTATCCCCATGGACGGTGTCTGTGGACTCTCCCTTCAGTGTTTAACCCACAGGCTCTGGAGTGAGATGATTTAGGTTCAAATCTCAGCTCTCATAGCACACGGAGATCAGCTCGGTGCTTTGTGACCGCCTAGAGGGGTGGGATAGGGAGGGTGGGAGGGAGGGAGATGCAAGAGGGAAGAGATATGGGGACATATGTATATGTATAACTGATTCACTTTGTTATAAAGCAGAAACTGACACACCATTGTAAAGCAATTATACTCTAACAAAGATGTTAAAACAAAACAAAACAAATCTCAGCTCTCCTCCTTACCACCGGGGTGATCTGAAGGAGCTTAACCTTTCCAACTCTCTGTTTCTACAGTAACAAGATGAGATAACAATAGTACAGGCATACCTCATTCTATTGCACTTTGCTTTTGTGTGCTTTGCAGATATCGCATTTTTTACGAATTGAAATTTTGTGGCAACCCTCTGTCAAGCAAGTCTATCGGTATCATTTTTCCAACAGCCTTTGCTCACTTCATGTCTCTGTGTCACATTTTGGTAATTCTCAGAATATTTCAAACTTTTGCATTATTACTATATTTGTGCTGGTGATCTGTGATCAGTGATCTTTGCAGTCACTATTACAAAAAGATTATGATTCGCTGAAGGCTCAGATGATGCTCACCATTTTTTAGCAATGAAGTATTTTTTAAATTAAGGTACATACATTGTTTCTTAAAGACATAATGCTATTGCGTACATCATAGATTATGGTATAGTATAAATATAACTTCTTTATGCACTGGGAAACCAAAAAATTCATGACTTGCAATATTCGCTTTATTGCTGTGGTCTGGAACCGAACCTGCAATATCTAGAAGGTCTGTCTGTATTTAACATACAGGGCTGTTCATGAAATCAGCTGATATATGTATTGATGGTACTAAGCCTCATGAACTGTTTGTCAATTTTGGAGACTAATCCCTTGTCGGTCACATCATTTGCAAATATTTTCTCCCAATCTGTGGGTCATCTTTTAGTTTTGTTTATGGTTTCCTTTGCTGTGCAAAAGCTTTTGAGTTTACTTGGGTCCCATTTGTTTATTTTTGTTTTTATTTCCATTATGCTGGGAGACAGATCAAAAAAGATATTGTTGCGATTTATGTCAGAGAGTGTTCTGCCTATGTTTTCCTCTAGGAGTTTTATAGTGTCCGGTCTCACACTTAGGTCTTTAATCCATTTTGAGCTTATTTTTGTGTATGGTGTTAGGGAGTGTTCTAATTTCATTCTTTTACATGTAGCTGTCCAGTTGTCCCACCACCACTTATTGAAGAGGCTGACTTTCCACCATTGTGTAGCCTTGCCTCCTTTGTAGAGGAGATTACTTGACCATAGGTGCATGGGAGCTGATACATGTAAAGAGCTTAATGCCATGACTGGTGTGTGGTGAGTGTAGTCATTATCATTATTACTGCTACTGTTTTTCTCTCTCTGTGAGAAGAACCAATAAACATGCAGATAGGACTTGCTGGGAGTGTAGAGGAGCCAGGAGGAGGCGGTATGGGAAGGCTTCTGGACCATGGCTTAGGAGTGGATATGGAAAGAGGGAGGATGGAGGTGGTACTTGGGAGAACAGACCAAAGAAGGTGATGGAAAAGACGGAAGTTTGGAGCTATCCTTAAGTCTGAGGCTTTATACAGACCCCAAACACCTATGGTATTAATTATTGCTCTATTATTGTTTTCCTCCCTATGAGCTTTTTTTTTTGTTAATTGAGGCAAAATTCACATAACATAAAATTAACCATTTTGGAGTACAATTCACTTGCATTTAGTACATTTCCCAGTATTGTACAGCCAACACCTCTAGCTAGTTCTAAAACATTTTCATTATTCCCAAAAGAATCAATTAAGCAGCAAGAGATTATTTTCACAATTTTCATTTGGGTGTAATTTTAGATTTACAGAAGAGCTGCAAAGATGGCACAGAGAGTTCCCTTCGCTCAGCTTCCCCGATGTTAAAAGCAACTTGTGGGGGCTTCCCTGGTGGCGCAGTGGTTGAGAACCTGCCTGCCAGTGCAGGAGACACGGGTTCAAGCCCTGGTCTGGGAAGATCCCACATGCCGCGGAGCAACTAGGCCCGTGAGCCACAACTACTGAGCCTGCGCGTCTGGAGCCTGTGCTCCGCAACAAGAGAGGCCGCGATAGTGAGAGGCCCGCGCACCGCGATGAAGAGTGGCCCCCGCTTGCCACAACCAGAGAAAGCCCTCGCACAGAAACGAAGACCCAACACAGCCATAAATAAATAAAATAAATAAATAAATAAGTTAAAAAAAAAAAAAAAAAAGAACGTGAATTTCTTAAAAAAAAAAAAAAAGCACCTTGTGGAATCTGGGTACATTTATCAAAACTGAGACATTAACATTGGTACAAAACTGAACTACAGACATTTATTTGGATCTCTCCAGGGTCTCCACGAATGCCCTTTTTCCGTTTCACGATCAAACCCAGGATAGCAGCACACTGCATTTGGAGAGATTATTTTTGAAAGCCAAAGAATCAAAATCAAGTCCACGACTCCTTGGGCTTGGAATCGTTCCTTAGTGACGTTTTGCATCATTCCCTCCCTGAGGGCCCCTGAGACTCACCTTGATCCAAAGGACAGGTTTCCATCGGGCCCACGGGCTATGAACCCATCACATACCACCAAGGGCCGGCAGAGGAGCAGAACGCAGTGCGTCCTCTAAGAACCACGTCTCATTCAGGGTCCCTAATATGGTCAGCGTTTCCCCTGCACTGATTCCGGGGCACCTTCCAGCCCACTCTCTCTCCCTTCCTCAGGGGGTCACTCTGGGGAGAGGCCAGGTCATGCTGCAGCTACAAGCAACCTGGGAATCTCAATGGCTTAGGCCACCAAGGTACGTATCTCACCTGCACGTCCTGTACGTCAGGACCATCTAGACACTGTGCTCCATACCCTCCTCCTCGAGACCTAAGCTGATGGGTAACCACTTTCTGGAGCTTTGCATGTATGAGAAGGACCCCTCGTGGGTTTTGCACCAGCATTTAAATGTCCCATCCCCAAATTGAGACACATCACACCCATTCCAACTCATTGGTTGGAACTAGTCACACAGCTGCATCCAACCAAAGGGAGCCCAGAAGTGTGACCCCACCACGTGCCCGGAAGCGTGGAGGGTAGACTGGTGGGCAAGCAGCACCAAAAACCATCACTCCCAGAGATGGCATTGAAAGGCAGGTCTGCAAGCCTGCCTCCCCAAATGCAGGGTGACTCTGGGGTCTGGGGAGTCTGTGTGCCTCTTTTGGGGTCTTGGAACCACTCACAGGGCGGGTGGGGGACCGGGCTGAGGCGGACACGAGTAGGCAGAAGGAAGGAGGCAGGGCTACGGCAAAGATGAAGAAACCATACTTCTAATCTCAGACCCTCAGCCTGATGCAAGAGACCACAAACAGAATCAAATAATCAGGGTCCAAAGCACTGAATAAACTAGGAGGACTCCTGCCACTCCCTTAGGACAGGGTGTAACGGTACCATTCGCGCAATTTCTTCCGCAGAAAATTACCAAGTCGTGACCGCACACCAAGCCCCACGCCTCCTAGAGTCATCTAAGATTTACCAACTATCTCCAGGGCTTGGCGCTTTTACATTTATAATCCATTTCAATGATGTGGGCATCAGACCGGTAGTGAGTTGACTAGTGGCCCCCAAAAGATGTGTTTATGTCCTAACCTCCAGAACCTGTGAATGTAACCTTACTTGGGGGAGGGAAGGGTCTTGGCAGATGTAATTAAATTAAGAATCTCAACATGAGATCATCCTGGATTATCCCTAAATCCAATGACAAGTGTCCTTATAAGAGACAGAAGAGGAGACACAGACACACAAAGGACAAGCCCATGGAAGACAAAGGCAGAGATTGGAGCGATGCAGCCACAAGCCAAGGAACGCTTAGAGACACCAGAAGCTGAAAGAGACAAATGGGGATGCTAAAAATAATCCTTTCCTCCCAGAGTTGTTTTGAGAGTGAAAGGAGTGGGTGAGCGGGCCTATGAAAAGTACTCAGAGGGCTTCCCTGGTGGCGCAGTGGTTGAGAGTCTGCCTGCCAATGCAGGGGACGCGGGTTCGAGCCCTGGTCTGGGAGGATCCCACATGCCGTGGAGCAACTAGGCCCGTGAGCCACAACTACTGAGCCTGCGCGTCTGGAGCCTGTGCTCTGCAACAAGAGAGGCCGCGACAGTGAGAGGCCCGCGCACCGCGATGAAGAGTGGCCCCCGCTCGCCGCAACTAGAGAAAGCCCTCGCACAGGAACGAAGACCCAACACAGCCATAAATAAATAAATAAATAAATAAAATTAAAAAAAAAAAAAAGTACTCAGCATCCTGCCTGGAACACAGTGAGCAAGAGGAAAGCACCTGTTATAACTGTGTGTCTGCAGGATATTTGGTTGCCCCTGTTCTCCTAATCACACACTCTGTCTCCATCCCTGCGCCATCCCTGCAAGGCTCTCCAACTGCAACACTACTGACATTTTGGAATCTGTGATTCCTTGCTGTGAGGGCTGCCCTGTGCGCTGTAGGACCAAAGCAGCTTCCCTGGCCTCTACCCACCAGATGCCGTAGCACCAACCCCCTCCAAGCCCAAGACATAAAAAACAAAATTGTCTCCCTCTTACCAAATTTGGGAGACAAAAATCATCCCTGGTGGAGAACCACTGCCTTTCGACTTGGGCCTCTTGATGGGCACCCACTGTTTGCAGTTGGGCTTCGGATACAGGTCTGGGTTTCGGATACAGGTCTGGGTTTCAGATACAGGTCTGGTCTGTGGGTCTGTCAGGCAGGTGACCCTCAGTGAAGGGCTCTGAGCCCCCCAGTCCCCAGGGCAAGAGAGGCAGCATATTAAACAAACAGACATTTGGTGTTGGAGAGACCACGCTGGAGCCCTGGCTCTATCACTGAACTTTTCTGAGCTTCTATTTCCACACCTATAAAATGGGAATAATAATAATATCAGCCTCACATAGTGATTATAGGCATGAAATGAAATATTAGATATAAAGAGATTAGCAGCATGCTGGGCACGGAGTTGGCATTTGGTCAATATCAGTTATTACTATTTTCACTATTAATATTATCCCAGGCTGGGAGCTGACCCATAAAGGGATAAAAGAGGAAAGCTTCTATGCTTAATGGCTGCAAAGGCCCCAAATCAAATCAGAGCATTTGGTGGCCGCTGTCAAATAAAATATGCATGCCCAGGATGAGGGTGGGAGCTGGGTGTGTAATGTAATTTAAAGCAATGTCTTTCCAGGGCAGAAGGAAACTGTGAGAGATGTACATTGATGTGACAAAGGTTTCCAAAAGCAGCAGTTCTCCCACGGCCTGAAATGATGATATTTGCTGCTAGCAGATGTAGCTGAATTGGGAAAAGAGAGACTGCGCCCGCTGATTGTCACTTCATTTTATTCTCCCATGACTGTTGTCCAAAGAGCTAAAGTGGGAGCCCCTCCATGAGCGCGCCTCCCAGGATCCTTCCCTACCTGCTTTTCCCTTATAAATTGTGATTTATAAGAAATATATATTTGGGGACTTCCCTGGTGGCGCAGTGGTTAAGAATCCGCCTGCCAATGCAGGGGACACGGGTTTGATCCCTGGTCCAGGAAGATCTCACATGCCGCGGAGCAACAAAGCAGGTGCGCCACAACTACTGAGCCTGCGCTCTAGAGCCCGCGAGCCACAACTACTGAGCTCGCATACCACAACTACCGAAGCCCGCACGCCTAGAGCCCGTGCTCCGCAACAAGAGAAACCACCGCAGTGAGAAGCCCACGCACTGCAACGAAGAATAGCCCCCCTCGCTGCAACTAGAGAGAAAGCCTGCACGCAGCAAGCAAGACCCAACACAGCCAAAATTAAAAATTAATTAATTAATTAATGGAAAAAAAAAAAGAAATATGTATTTGGTCACTTCGATGTCTAAAGTGAATTTCTCATTTATATTTGGTCTTCAGCCACAGTTCCTGGCTCACAGCTCCAGAACTCTTGGAATTTCCTAAGTGAGGAGAGTGATAAAGGTTTCTTTTGTTATGTTAATGGAGTGGCTTTTGGAGCTCACCTAAGCCATGGGAGCCAACCATCTATTTAGTCTCACCTCTTGACCTCCTGGGAGAGGAGAGAGGCTGGAGGTTGAATCAATCACCAATGGCCAATGATTTAATCAATCACGCCCCTGTAATGGAGCCTCCGTAAAAATTTTAGAGCTTCTGGATTGGTGAACATGTGGCGATCTGGAAGGAGTGGTGCCTGTTCCCCATACCTTGCCCTGTGCCTCTCTTCCATCTGGCTGTTCCTGAGTTATAGCCTTTTATCATAAACTGGTGATCTAGTGAGTAAAATGTTTCTCTGAGTTCTGGGAACTGCTCTAGCAAATCAGTCAAACCCAAGGAGTAGGTCATGGGAGCCTCGGATTTATAGCCAGTCTGTCAGAAGCACAGGTAACAGCCTGGACTTGCGTGTCTGAAGTTGGGGGTGGGGGGGGTGGGGATGGGGGCCAGCAGTCTTGCAGGAATAAGCTCTTAACCTCAGGAGCCCTTAACCTGTGGGATCTGATTCCACCTCCAGGTACGTAGTGTCTGAATTGAGTTGAATTCTCGGACACCAGTGGGGTGCTAATGGTGTGGAGCCGTCCCCCACATTGGAAGTTGGGTCTCAGAAAACCGAAAGACCCCCTCTTCTGCATAAAAACCTACGGAAGATGTGCAGGAAAGGGCTCAAGAGTCAAGAGGTCTGAGTGTGAACTGTGGCCCTGCACCTTGCCAGCTGTGTGATGACGGCTCAGAAAATGCCGTTCGCCACCTGGTTCTATGAGAATGAAGTCACTAGCCGTGCAGTCGCTGAACTTTCACACACCCTGAAAGAAGTACAAGGAGGAAACCAGGAATGAGGCCCTCTGTGCTCGGGGAAAACTGGCAGAACAGGCCTTCAGAGAGTTAGATGTTTTCAGGAGGCATTTTTATGAACCTGGATTCTTGCATCTTCCCATACTTGGAAAAGCACTACAACCATTACCTCAGACACCAGTTCCTCATGAGTAGCAGCAACTTTCTACTGAGATGTGTGCTTGGTTGCAAGTAGCCCCTTCACCAAAATCACAAATACACTGCCCTCCCCGCTGTGAAGCAGTTCCTCTGAGAGGCTGTCTCCTGGGCTAGAGTCCTCAGTAAGTCCCCAAATAAAACTGAAACTCACAGCTCTCACACTGTGCAGTTTGTTTTGTTTTCTCAGTCGACAGTGACCTCGGGCAAGCCTCTTCCCTCCTCCGTTGAAAAGGCAGTAAACTCATGCCGCTTACCTAATTCTGCTCTTATATGCCTGGGCTTCTAACCCTGCTTCCCAAAGCCTGCCTGCTGCCCGCTACGCCCGCCCTGGTCCCCAGGGTTGATTACAAGTTGTGGTCACCCCAGTAAAGTTCCAGGTTTGCAGCTTCATCTTGGAGGGGGAAGAAAACTTAGGCCTATAATGTCCAACTAGCAGCCTTGGATACTAAGGGCTAAGTAACTGGGCAATAATGCTGAAAAGCTGGGCTCCATGAAGGTGCCTGTGCCACCTTTATGGAAATAATAGTAACAGCAACAACAGGCACCATTACCAATTATTAAGTATTTACTCCAGAACCCACATGAATGATCAAATCCTCAGGTAAGGGAGGTGCTCTGAGAGAGGTGTTCAGATGATTCCCATTTTACAGAAGAATTAGAGGCTTAGAGAAGGAAGACGATTTGCCATCAGGTCCACCCTGTACAGTTGTTCAGGTTGTGTACTGCATAAGAGGGCTACACCTAAGAGGATGACATTTATATTGCAGACAAATACTAACTTGCATGACAGCATATAGTGGGCACTGGGTGTCCATGCTTCCCAGGTACGTCCTAGAATGACCAGTCATTCATATACCCACCCAGACACCCACGACCAGGCCCCCACTCAGGAGCACAGGCACTCACACATTCACTGGTGCAGGGGTATAGCTGCACCAGGTCCTGACTATGCCGCAAGCATCCCCCTGAGGTTGCTTCTCCCACTGCCCTGGCTCTCAGTGGCTCGATTCCTGTCCCATAGCAGACTCTGAGTCAGCTATGATTGCCTTGTTGAGGGGATGGGGCAGGTGCAAAACAGTATCTATGAACTGTGAGCCTGAGAGAGCGGGGCTGCGTGTGTACATAAAGCTGGGGCCTGATTCCTAATCGGATGATGCCTTGCCCGGGGTTCCTAAGAAGAGGTTTACGTGTGAGCACATTTTTGAGGAATGGGCTGACAGCACAGTGAGGGATTGTTTGGCTGCCGTAACAAACTACCACAAACTTGGTGGCTTAAGATAACACACATTTGTTCTCTTACAGTCCTGGAAGTCGGAAGTCTGAAGTCAGTTTCACGGGCCCAAATCCAGGTGTCGGCAGGGCCACACTCCCTCTGGTGTACCCTCTTTCCCATCCTACTCTGTCTCCTTTATCCCTGATTCTATCTATCTTGGGACCTTCTATCTATCTTCAGACCTTCAGCCTGCGTCTCACTCCTCCACAGCGAGGATCTCTGGGTACTTTCAGCGAGTTCTACCTAGACAAGATTCTAAATCTTTCAGGACAGGCTGAGCCTTCGCCCCACCAGTCTCAGGCCCAACCCTGACCCTGGCCTTGATCTTCACCTTGACCTTTGAGTCTCAGTCTTGCTTCAGACTTAGCCCAACACTCACCCCAGGCTAAACCCTCAACTCTGCCCCAAATGTGCCTTCACCCCAGACCAAGTTCCATCCCTTATCAGACCGAGTTCCAAGCCCAGACATGATCCCAATGGTTTCCCAACCTAATCCAGCCCAAAAATGTAAATTACTGGTTTAAAGAGGAAAACTGACAGAGAAAGTGAATAGCGTGGATCAGCCCCTTCACTTCGGGAGTTCAGCTTCCATGTCATGTGCTTGGTGGGTCAGCTTATCAAGAGCGTCAGGGTCACAGTAGAAAGGCCACCTTGCTTGGGTCTGAGTCCAAGCTTTCTCACCAGCTAAGTCACCTTAGGCAAAGTTCTACGAGACAATTTTCTGGACTCTGTTTCCTCTTCTACTCACGAAGGGATATTGAAAGGTCTCTGCACCCTCTTGCCTGGGTGTCTTTTGTAAATTGCAGAGGAACACAGGGATTTGCATTTTCTTTGTCCCAGATTCAGGAGTTCTTGGAACTGATATTTACACCCCTCCCCAGCCAGAAAGACCAGTCCTTCTCCCAGCAGGGCAGGCAGGCATGCTGGGCCTTCCACCAACCCCCGACCTGCCGACAGTATGTTTAAACAAGGCTCCTACAAGCCCTGGCCCTGCTGCCGGCAGCCGACCTAGTTTCATTTCACCTCCCTTAAAAGAAAGTGTTATCCCAGCTCACCCTGTGTAGTCTGACAAATGTGTCTCTTTATTAGGGTGAACTGGGCCCTTGGAAGCATAGGAGCAGGTCACGTGCTGGCAAGGTTGCCATGGAAATTATTCACTTTTATTGAATTATTCATTTGTGCAGTCCACCTAGAACATCCCCCCAGGCTCATAGCTGTGACAGACAGACACCTAGACAGAGAGGTGGGTGCCCCCCCCCCGAGTCCCTCCACGTGTTGTCACTGCCGGAGAGCTGCCTAATGACAGGACAAAGCAGAAAACTGGGGTCGGAGACCCTGGCTTCCCTCCCCGCTCAGTTCCAGGGGACAGCCATCCTACAGTGATTTCACGGGCAGACTCTCCCTCCAGACTGCCAGGGTTCAAGTCCCCTTTCTCCTCTCCCCCTGTTTTTGCAACTGGAAAAATGGGACTAGAAAAATGCCTATCTCCCAGGGTTGTTGTTAGATTTTAGACTTAAGATACATATAAAATTCTAAGAACAACTTTAGCTTTTATTATTTTCTTCCAAATTGTGTGATCATGGGCTTCAATTTTCCCATCTGTAAAATGCAGACAGACCAAATAATCTTTAAGAAGCCTTCCAGCTCTGATATGCCCTGCAACTGGCAATGGAAACCAAATGGTGATTTCTTGCCTGAATTGGTAAGTTTCTCAGGGACACAGAAGCTATTTCCCCCAGTAGACTTTGTCCTCTTCCCAGCGGTAGCCACAGGTCAGAGCTGTGAAGTGAGAGTGTGCTGAAGACCCAGACGGGCCCAGTTCCAATGTCAAAATCAGGGGAAGAAGAGTTGGTTCTGCATCCCTTTGACTCGCCCAAGCTAAGCGGTGTTGTCTAAAAGGCTGTTATACCATCACCAGGTCATTGTTTCCAACATCACCACCACCTTCTGCAACCTGCAGAGATCATCTGGGCATGTTAGTAATACCTTCAAATAACTGATTCTCAGTAGACTGGAAAAAAAAAAAAAACTCAACAACGTGATATTTGTTTTTTGGTATTCTGAGACCATTTTTTAAAGCAGCCACCGCAACGTATGTGTAAAGATGAAAATTGAGGAATGTTATCACAGAAGCATTGGAAATCACCTAAGTGCTGATCAATAAGAGAGTGGCTATATACACTGCTAGTTTCTCTCCAATAATTTGCCATCTAGACATTAAAAAGAGTGAATTAGATACATACTTATTGGCACGCCGTGATGCATAAGACACAGGACTGAGTTTGAAAAAAGATATAAAACAGCAGGTGCAAAAATAATCCCATTTAAATAAAACCCATAAACATAAATATATATCCCAGATGTCTAGGACCAGCCTACAGCTTC
Organism: Balaenoptera acutorostrata; assembly: GCF_949987535.1. Taxonomy (NCBI): domain Eukaryota; kingdom Metazoa; phylum Chordata; class Mammalia; order Artiodactyla; family Balaenopteridae; genus Balaenoptera; species Balaenoptera acutorostrata. The sequence continues at coordinate 11,199,012 of NC_080083.1, forward strand.
ATATCTAGAGAAGGTTGGCTGGAACCCCCATCCACAAACTGGAGAAGCCCTGATGCCAATACTTCTGTGAATTCCTGAAGGACTTTTGTTCACATGGTCACACACGGATTCTCCATCACTCCCTTCCCCCTCCCACCCTCATCCTTCTGCTGAATTAGCTCAAGGTTGGGGTTGTCTTACTGTCCCATGTCCCAGTTTTGGTTCCACACCATGACAACTCAGATGTGGATTCAACCCCCTCCTTAATGCCCCCACCCCCACCCCCGCCAATCAATCACACTAGAACTGTATTTGTAGCTAAGGTTTGCTGAAGCTCCTTGAAGGCTTTTCACAGCAACAAAGCAAGCAACTGAAATTCAGTAATTAGGTGTCCCTGTTTTTCAAAAGTACCTTGACTACTCCCAGACTCAGGGCTCCAGACTCCTGCTGGGCTGGGCTTTGCTCCTTTTTTTTCTATTTTCAGCTGCACTGCTCTCTCTAACTCTTGATTGGCTCTGGGAGTGCCAAGCTCTTCTCTCTTTAGGAAGCGGAGCAGTTCAGTCCTTTGCTGCCCCCTCCAAATTCAGATCTAGGCCACCCTTGCATGTATCCAAACCCATCAAGAGGCTCAGGGTCAACTCACAGTGGAGTTTGTTCACTAAACAAAACCCACCGTCCTTAGAAAGCAGTTGGGGCTGTAGACAGCAAAGTTTTACACACACACACACACACACACACACACACACACACACAAATAAAGATCAGCCTGGAACCACGTTCACCCAAATGTTAACAGTGGTCATTTTGGGGTAATTTTACTGGCCGCCTATTCTTCTATACATTTTTTTGTATTATTTTAATTTCCTAAAATGAGCATATATGAGTTTCGTAGTCTGAGCAGGGAACAGGAAAGGAAATTTTCCTTTGGGGGAAAACCACGTCCTCTGTGACGCAGAAGGCCTGTCCCCCAGTCCCCCGTACATTCCTTTAGCATCTCACCGCCCGAAGCCCTGGACGTTATCCAGCCGCTACCCAGACCTCACTCCCGACACCTGATCAGACTTCTCTCAGCCCCCTCCTACCCTGTCCCAGCCTGTGGCACCACTGGCATCAGCCAGCCAACCCCAGACCTGCCAGGAGGCCAGGAGTTCAGTCGCAACTGCCTCCCCGCCCCCGGAAGCATTCCAGGAACAACCACAGCAAGGGCCCCAGTGTGCCAGTGACAGCACCGGCCCCTCCATTTCTGCAGAAACTCTTGAACTGAGCCGCGCACAGAACGACTGAATTTCCCAGGAGCAGGGCTCATCGTGGGACACCTCAGGAGCAGAGCCCCAGCTCCCAGGGAAGGGGTGGGCATCTGGAGGGACACCCCAGCAGGAAAGGGGAGGGGCATCTGGGAGGTCCGGAGAGCACGCTGGGTCTCCAATATCATACCCCTGATGATACATATGGAATCGCCGCTGTTACTAGCGTCCTATAGATGAAATGTCACAACTGCTCTCTTGCTGAAGCCACAGGAGGTTGGGAGAGTTGCCAAGAACCTCAAGAAAGGAAAAGTCAACCCATGGTCAAGAAGGGAAGATGTAGGTTTGATGATTAAGTGTGAAGTTTGAGATCTAGAGGAAGAGGTTTCAGACTCCTCTCTGCCCCATCCCTAACCTGGCCAGGATTTCTGCCCAAAGACCTATCTGAGACTGGATGAATCATGTAAGAAAAATAGGATTTAAAAATCCATCCCCCACGATGCCCGGCTCTGAGCCATCAGCAGTGGGCACTCAATACCCTTCTGTTGAACCGAGCTCTTACAGAATGACCCTTCCCTCTTTTGAAAATCACCATTTATCCAGTGCCTTCTATGGATCAGGCACTATGCCATGTGCTTTACCTATGTCATAACCCAGTAAAACATCACACAAAGCAAGTGTTATTGCTCTTTTTTTTTTTTATAGACGAGGAAACGGCATCCCACAGAAATTAACGTAACTAGTCAAAGGTCCCATAGCCCATTAGTCAGCTATTATGGCAATAATGCTACATAACAAATAATCCCAAAACTCAATCAACAAGCATTTACTTCTCCCTGACAGATGTGGCTCTGCTGGGCTTGGCTCCAGCTTGTGGGTTGGTCTGTTTCTGGAGTCTTCTCATTCTCCTGGGATCCGTGGTTACCCACAACACATGCCCCTCATGGCAGACGGTAGCAAAGTGACATGCCAGGATAAGACATACAAATGCCTAACAGCCTGTTGGCAAAACGAAGCCTCATGGCCAAGCCCCACATCGATGGGAAAGGGAAATGTATTTCACCTCTTCTGCTGGGAACTAGTGCAAGGTCTCATTGCAAAGAGTGTGGATACACAGTTTTAGTGGCAAGAATAAAGGAATAGAAACAATAATAAAATCTACCTACATAGCTAGTTGAGAGGTGAAGCCAGGATCAAACCCAGATCCTTCTGATACCCAAATCCATAGTCACCCCACTTCTGTCCTCTGTCCCTCCACAGATGTGGGCGGTATAGAGGGAGGGGCCTGAAAGAGTTAGCAGCCCTCAGGAGGAACGTGAGCACAGTGCCTGGTGCATCTTGCTGTGCAATCAGTTGCCCTGGAGGAAGAGGGTGCTGGACCTTGGACTTGACCAGCTGGGGAGCCAGGGAGTGGGAGGCAGTGCCCCACACCAGGGTCAGGTTCAGCAGCAGCACTTGTTCCCTGCCCACCAGGGGCCACTGAAACTGTTCACTCATCCCCAGCTTCTGGGTAAGAGTGTACCCCAACATCTGGGACAGTGCCCCTTCTACATTTGGAGGCAACATCCCCCATAATATTTCATCCAGTATTCCAACATCTGGAACATTACTGGGGGGACAACACCACTAATATCTGGAGCAATTAACCTTCCAACATCTAGAGCTCAAGATACCCTCAAATGGACATGAGAGTCATAGGGAATAGCCGGGGTCCTGGGTGTGGGGTCTGATGTCCTGGGTTCCAGTCTCAGTCCTGATGCTGATTTGCACATCTGAGGGCCTCCAATTTCTTATTTGTAAAAAGGGCGAGAGGTAGGCTACTGTGTGTGTCTGAGAGCCTTCCCAGGCCGCAACTTTCTGGGTCCCGAGAGGGCCAGTGTACTGGTGGTGGTATTCCAGACTCCGTGTTTGACTCTGTGTGACGAGTGGGCTCCGTCTGCCTTTTTGTCTCTATCCCTGTCACTCGATATCCAAGCAACCTAAGTGTGCATGAACAGATGAATGGATAAAGAAGAGGTGGTATATATACACAATGGAATATTACTCAGCCATGAAAAAGAATGAAACCATGCCATTTGTAGCAACGTGGATGGACCTAGAGAATAACATACTAAGTGAAGCGTCAGACAAAGAAAGACAAATATATGATATCACTTATATCTGGAATCTAAAAAAAATGATACAAATGAACTTATTTACAAAACAGAAATAGATTCGCAGACGTGGAAAACAAACTTATGGTTACCAAAGGGAAGGGAAGGGAGGGATAAATTAGGAGTTTGGGATTAACAGATACACACTACGATATATAAAATAGACAATCAACGAGGATCTACTGTAGAGCACAGGGAACTATACTCAATATCTTGTATTAACCTATAATGGAAGAGAATCTAAAAAGGAATATACATATTTATATATAAATATAAATATGTATATATAACTGAATCACTCTGCTATACATCTGAAACTAACACTACATTGTAAATCAACTGTATTGCAATAAAAATTAATTTTAAAAACCTACTTACCACCTACAAATAAAAAAAAAAAAAAAAATATATATATATATATATATATATATATATATATATATATATATATCTCCAAAGCTCCAGGTCTTCAATTCTAGAAGAATACAAGGCAACTGGGAGGAGCAGTGGCTCTGGGGAGGGGGCCTGGCCATCACTGCCCTCCTGGCTGAAGCAGGGCTGAGGCTGGACTGCTCAGTGTGAATGGGGCTCAGAGCCCTCCAGGCCTGGGGCTTCCTCAAGAACCCCACGTCCCTCTTGGATGGCAGGCAGCATCGGTGTAGCTCTTGTCGCTCCAAGCGGGAGCCTCAGAGCAGCAACAGCAGCCTCACCTGAACGCAAGATAAAAACATGGAATCTCAGACCCCACCCCGGAACTCCTGAACCAGAATCTGCATTTAACAAGATCCCCAGGTGATTCGTGTGCACGTTACAGTTTGAGAAGCTCCAGTGTAGCAGAACCCAGACGTGCTCTTATCTGCTCAGGTCCCTTTACCATTACTCACTGGCTCCTCCGGTGCCTGCATCCCAGCAGCCCACACCTGTGTCTTTGCTGGAGGGCTGCCCTGGAGGATGCTCCAGGCCCCTTTGCCTGCAGCCCAGAGAGCCGGAAGGGCCTCGAAATTTACATCCTCCCAGGAGTAGCCCCTTAACCCAGAGGTTCTGGAACTTTCACAGTTCCTGGAGCCCTTGATGTCTCAGTAATTTTTTCACAGCACTTACTCCAAGGCCAAAAGAACTACCTAACAGTTCCATTCATTAAGTAGTGAGATCCAAACAACAAGTATTTATATCCTAACAATTTAGTAGCTATTTAAAAATACAATGTACGCAAATTCAAACAAAAAATATTCTTGTTTCATTCATCAATAATCACAAGTTCATATTAATGGGACAAGGATGCCTGTTGGGCACTGCACAACTTTTCAATTCTTGGAATCAGATTGGACACCACCCTCGTTTCCTTTCCCACGTTGATTTTCCCACAGTACTTGCTTTTTATCACAGCTGCCGGTTTCACCTAACAGCCAGTTTCACAAAGATATGACATCATCCAAAAGAATGTAGGGCAATCTAACATTGAAACCGTGAACTATGTCAAGTGTGGTGTCTGGCAGCTGTAGCTGTGTTGTCCTCAAAATTAAAATATCCCAAGGCACCCTGGGTGCCTTGGCACAGTCTGGGAACCATGGCCTAACCTTTGATGGAGGGTGTTGGGGTATAAATGCCCCAGCTCCCTCGCTCTGACAGGGCTGACTCTGAGGAGTGACCCGCACTGTCTTCTGCTAGACTGAACCAACTTAGCGTCTGCAGAACTTGGTCTTCTTCCCTTTCTTTCTCTTCCCTTCCCAGTCTCACTTTGGCACTCCACTGTTTTTTCTTGCGAACGCTTAAGTAAATCTCTTTCACACGAATCTTCATCTTGAGACCTGCTTCTGGAGTACCCAGGCTAAGAAAAAGGTGACCAGGAAGAAGCAAGCCCAGGGTGGGGTGGGGACAGCCGGTGGCAATTAGGAAATATTGTCAGCAGGGGAGAATGTGGGTACCTCACCTTCCTCCGTGGCAGTGAGCCAGGGAGATCAAGTCAAAGAGAGCTAATGAGGTGGAATTAGCAGCCTTGATCACTGACCGGATAGGGATGGTGAGAAAATCTCAGGCCGCTCTGGGTTTGCCCTCACATGGATATGCCATTAACAGCCATGTGGAGACTGAGGGCTGGGGTGGGTTAGGGGCACGCTAGCAAGTGTATTTTTCTACATGTTGAGTTCAAACCCTGAAATCCCAGTTCTAAAAAAAGGAGAAAGTGGAGCAGGCAAACCTCTCCACCCACTTTTTAAAAAGGCTCTGTTCAAACGTGCACTTGATGTGCTGTTCCCAGCTTCATTAACCCCCTAATAATTATACTAATTACTGCGCACTCTCTGTGTAAGGATGTGTTCAGAAGCTCCAGCTCACGCTTGGCTTCAGAAGCAGACAATGTGTTCCTCCCGCGCGGCGTGTTGCCGGTACACCCTGCACTGTTGTCGGCAAACACAAGCCGCACCTGTTGAATGTCATCCCTGGGGAGGGGGGAGGGGGGAGGGCGCAGCTTGAGCGGCTGGCAAGCGATCACAGTGGCAGAGCCACACACGCAACTGAGCCCAGATATCCAAGACCGGGGTCCTCAAAGCTTTTGTTCTCTAAGGCGGCCGGTGAGGGGGCAGGAGGCCATCTGCCAAGAGCGGATTTGGGGACAGAAGCTGTGCTAACTGCCCTCCAGCTAACGACTCATTTATTCCTCCCAACAATCTTGAGATGAGGCCATTGTTGGCCCCATTTTACAGGCAAGAAATCTGAGGCTCTGCTACATCTTTTTATTCATTCCACTCGTATATACTCGTATATGGCATCATCCAGTCACCTTTATAAATTCAGACCCGAACACAGAACACAGCTCCTTTTACTCTGGAAGGAAAACAGCAGAGATTGCTCCTCTGCAAAAGGGCCAAGAGCCCCATATGGAAAGGGGCAAGGGGTAACCTCCTGGCAGAAGGGGACCCCCCAAGGAAGACAGAGCAGACACAAGCTGTGATTCACGGGCAAGGCAAGGCCAGTGTTTGGGCTAGAACTGGATCCACAGATGTGACAGACTAAGGGGCACGGTGCTGGGGGGTGAGGGTGTGCGGGGCTCCTGCACACATGGGGCTGGTGGGGCAAACTGAGAGCCACGTGGTGTGAGCTTTCTGATTCTTCCCTGTGTCTGGGCCAAGCCAATTTAACCAGGGCCTTGCTCCTGCCAGCCACATAAGCCAGGAGAGCCCCAGACAGGACAGGACAGGGGATTCTAATGAGCTGGATGAAAGTGCCTGTATCTGGGCTTGGCAGGAAGGCCCTGGTCTTGGAGATGGCTGCCTGCACCCAGAAACACCCCTGGGGTCGGGGTGAGGAAGTGTTCTTGGCTGAGGCAAACTAGGGCAGGTAAGGGCAGGGTGCCTTTGTCAACTGGAATAAAGGACAGATTAGGAAAAGCTGTCCCTCTGGGCAGACACAGCCTCTTCAGGGCAATATTTGCCAAGTGCTTTAGGGCAAAGAACACGGCACCCCATCCTCCCCTGCAGACACACAGCTCTGCTGTAGGGCAGGGCGGGCACCTGACAACAGCTTCCTCTGGGCACCTCTAAGATGTTGACAGCACGACTGCCAGGGCCAGCTTGTTTCTGCCCTCAGGGAATTGGCACCCCATGGACTGAGGCGGAAAACAAAAAACTGGCTATGGGCGCATAGATGAGAGACAGCATCTCAGAAGAGGAGCTTAGCTAAGTCTTGGCAAACGAGGAAGGGTCTGACAGGCTGACGGGGAAAGGGCGCTCCTGGCCAAGGGAACTGCTAGAGCAAAGGCTCAGAGGTGGGCAAGTGTGTGGCACACCTGGAAATCTGGAGTAGCCTGTGGCAGGGTCTGGGGAGGGGTGGGCCGGAAAGCTCTTCTCAGCCCTTCAGTACACTGCCCTCTTCCCATAGTTTGGAGTGAAGTTCATCTCCCTCATCAGAATTAAAGCTCCCAGGGATCAGGGCCCCACCTCCAAAAGAAGCCGTTATACTGCACCCCTCCACTGAGGCCCCCCAACCCTGAGGAGTCAGGAAATAGGCCCGGGCAATAGGCAGGCCCTGAGTCAGTTTCAATTCCAGAATCTGCCTCCATCTCTAGTACCCCAGCTCCCTTCCTGCAGGAAACCATCCAGGACCCAAACTTCAAGCTGTTGATGAACCGTGGAAAACACTCGAGAAACTTCCAGCAAATTCTGGAACTGCATGCCATTCCTCAGCAAAATGTGGAGCGCTGGGGGCGGGGTGAGGAGACCAGCTGGCTCCCTCCCCCTCCACAATGCCCCTGATGATGAATTCGACACCAGAAAAAATAAATCAATCAGTGGGCGTGTTTTCCCTCGAGGCTCGGCAACGACAAAATCGTAATGAATGTGAATGTTTCTGGGTTATGTGTTGGAAAATTAGCGCGGGCTTGCATTAATTGAAATTCAGTTCTTTATGTATATCAATTCCCTTTTATCCTTCTGGGATTTGCAGCCACGACAAAGATGCTGAGCAACAGATTAATCCAAGTGTTGTCAGTGACAATGATAAATGGAGATTTAAAAGCCTACACTGAGATAAATTACTATTAAAACTCAGGCCTCCCCTCTCCTGTTAGGTCTGCAGAAGCAAGAATGTGTGAAAACCCTAGGTTGCCTCTCATTATACTCACTCCTAGACTTTGGATGGTGGTGTCTCCATCAGTGGAGGGTTTTTCTTTGCCTGAAGTGTTATTATTCCTTCCAGATTGATCTGGCTTCTTCCTGCTCTCCGCACTCCCTTGGGCCAGTGGATACCTTTTTCTCACATGGCTTCAACAACTAACCACCTGCACACCTGTGCCCGTCCTCTGAGCATCTGTGCCCTGAACCCAGCTGCCCTGGGCACCTCCCAGGACCTCAGACAGCACAGCTGAGAATGAACATGCTGTTTCCACCCCCAGACTTGCTTTTTTTTTTTTTCTTTTGGCCGTGTCGTGCGGCATGTGGGATCTTAGTTCCCCGACCAGGGATCGAACCTGTGCCCCCTGCAGTGGAAACGCGGTATCTTAACCATTGGACCACCAGGGAAGTCCCGCCTTAGATTTGCTTCTAAGTCCGTGTTCCCCGCCATTCACTTGGACCACCATCCACTCGGCTACCCAAGTCGGAAACATCATCCGACTCCTCTCTCCCTCTCAATCCCCTGCCCAATCAGTCACTCCTTCCTCCATCCCAGCCCTCTTCTCCCCATCCCATCCCACTTCCCTGGATCAGGTCCTCAGCAGCTCACCCTGGGGTGTGCTAAGTGCCTTCTCTGTGGTCTCCCGGGCTGGAGTCCCCATCCAACAGCCTCTCCAACATCCAAGCCCATGCTCTGCCTGTAACACCCCTCTGCCCCGTTTCTCCCTGCTGTGGTCTCTCCGGAGACGCCCCCATGGTGCTCAGGGCGAAGTCTAAACTCTGAGGCTCTTCCTGATCCAGTCCCAGCGTCATGCCTCCTCCTGGGAGTCCACCTGGCGTCCATCAAGATCCTAGATGTCTCAGGAACACACCGCACTGTTTCTTGTGCCCTCGACTTTGTACCTTTTCCTAGGGATATCTTATCCACCCCTCTCTGCCAGCTGACCTCATGCTAGTCCTGAAAGCCCACACTCAACTGGGATGGGGCTCTGGTTCTCGCCTCGGAGCGCTTGGCCCAGTTCTTCTGCCGCGTGTGCCACACTGGCTTGTGTGTTCGCCATCACTTTCCTAATTGTCTCACCCAACTGTGAGCCTTGGGCATCAGGGCGTGGGTACCAGAGGTGTGTGCATGGGCAGTCTGTGCCCAGCCCTGTCTGCGTTTGAGGCATGAAGGAGAGGAGAGCATCCGCTTGCAGTCAGAAAGACACACGGGCAACAGAGGAGGAACGCTGACCTCCCAGACACTCGGGGGCTTGCCTGTGGCCACCTCGTGACAGCCGAGAACAGCAGAGCCCTGAGGCCCTCAAGCCCCAAGCCCTCCCGTCTCAGCTCCAGCAGAGTTCCCAGGATCCCACTCTCTCCCTCAGAAGGCACAGGATTCCCCAAACAGCATCAGGAGCCCCTTCTAACAGTACCTCACGGCTGCTGTGGGGAGGGAGATGCCGCGGAGAGGAATGAATTCATATTAGTTTATTCCCAAGATTAACATACCGAAAGCTTCCTTCATTAAAATTGCAGCACTGCAAACACGTCCTGGTAAACTTGGACAGGAAAGCTTCTCTCCGAGGGATAAGAAGTTGTTTCGAGATGAAGGCGTTATCTGGCTTGTCGCATCTTATTTTTCAGGCAAAAAAAAAGAAAAGCACCTCTATCCCTTTTTCTGTCTCCTGTCTCATTCTCCTTCTCTTTTTCTTCCTCTCTCTGTCCCCCTCCTCTCCCTCCTCCCCCTCTTCCACCGCGTCCCAATCCCAGCTGCAATTTCCCAGATAAAAACCAAAGACGTGGGCTTATAAGTAATCAGCCGCTGCGGTCTGGGGGTGAATATTCAATTAGTTCCAGGCCAGGGATTCCTGATCAATATTGCCTTCTCCAGGCAAAACAGTGTAACAAACCCTCTTATTAAGCAATTCTAAGGCCTGGTGCTGATACCCATGACTGGCAGCTAATCTGCGCTTTAATTAATACCTGCCCCTTGGTTAGCTAGAGCCATGGCTCACTCAGGGATGGTTTTCAGCCCCCCCCCACCCCCTGCTGTGAAGCTGGTAGGAGCGTGGCTCTTGTATGAGGTTGTGATCACGTCGGAAACCCAGCCTTTATCTAGCCCTTTGGTGCCCAGCCCCAGGGGCTGAGAAGTAGAATAACAGACCCTCAGGAATGGAGGGGCCCACGAAGCCCAGATTCATGGAAGAAAACTGCCCCAAAACACACCCATTCACACACTCACGTTTCACATCTCTACCAAGTGATTGTTCATCATCTACTTGCACACCTTCAGTGATGGGGAGCTCACTACCCCACAAGAAACCCTGTTCTCCGGCCAGCTATGATTATGAGTCAACTCCTCCTGAGACAGACTCTGCCTCCATTGGTCCTGGCTTTGGACTTCAGTCCTGCCAAGCTCCCTCTCCCTTCAAATAGGCCTGCCACTCCCTGTCCCAGCGCTTCCAATGGCTTCCTTGGCCTATGGAAGATCCCGTAGCAGTTGGCATTAAAAGGCCTCTATAGTAAGAGCAGTAACATCGACAATCATAATTTGTTGAGTGTTTACTCTGTGCCAGCCCCGTGCCGAGTACTTTATAGGTGTTTTTTAATCCTTGTAATAGCACCATGAGGAACATGCTGTTGTTATTCCCTGTTTTACAGCCAGGGAAACTGAGGCAAGGCGGACTTAGGTAACTTGTTCAAGGCCAAGCCACAGATCTAACAAGGCTCCTGGGCAAGGCTTCCCTGACTCTGTCTAAACAGTGTGTCTACCCCCACCCTGGGCTCCTGCCACACCTCATATGGGAACTGTCACTGCCCTCATTTCTGGGTATTCACTTGGATGTAAATCTTTTGCATGTTTGTCTCAGGTACCTCCCTCAGGCAGGGGCTGGCTGCACCTCATTCATTTTGGGATACCCCACACTTAGAATGGAGCTCAGCTCTTAGATTGTGCTTGTGTCTATGGAAGCAATGAGTGAGCTAAACTTCTATGGAGGCTGCTGGGGCCCAGACTGAAATGCCCCCAGCTAAGATATCAATCAAAGAAGAAGCTAAATGTCAGGGGAGCTCCACAAAGACTACTTGGATATACGTGCAGAGAAAAAGGCAAAGCAGAGTGGCAGAAAGAGCCTCAGACCAGGGAAATCAGGAGCCCTGGGTTCTCGGCCCAGTTCTGCCAGACTCTGTGTGGGCAAGTTCCTTCTTCTTTCTGGGCCTGGGTTCCCCATCCACAAGCTTTGGTTTGCACTGACGGCTTCTAGACCCTCGGCACTATTAGCCAGAGTGTGGCGCTTTGACCAGGGCTCCCCAGCTGCGGCTTGGGTGGAGTCTGGTCAGCAACTCCCCAGCTGGCCCCACTGCTACCGCTCCAGACTGCTGGGCACTGCCTGCCCGCCTGCCTGCCGCGCCCTCACCACTTCCCCATCTCCTGGCTGAAGGATGCCCAGAGAAGCAGTAGCAGCAACAGTAGTAGCAACCGTGGCCACAGCCAATCCTCAGACAGCACTCACCGCGCATCAGGCACGGTCCTAAGCACGTCACAAGTCCAGCTCCCAAAGGTGGGATGTCCTGGAGGACCTTTCCAGGGCGGACAGTCAGCCTGAGGCTGGGACTCCCTCTGCCCCCAGTCTGGGCCCAGAACCCACGGGCAGGTCCAGAGGACAATCCCCTCTCTCAGCTGACGACCTTGCTGTCTGATTCACTGAGAAAATACAAGCAACCAGACAAGACTTCAACCCTCCCTCTCCCTCGCAAACCTTTTAACCCATCTGCCTTTACACCTACGCTACGAAAGCTGTAAATCGGATCGTGTCCTGTGGCTACGGCTCTCAGCCATGGCATGGCAGTGGGCGGTGATGGCGAGAATGGAAACTGGACCCTGAAGGGTGCATGAGAGAGTTAACGAGAGAATCTCCGAAACACACCAGGCACAGGGTCTGGCCCAGAGGAGGAGTGGGTGGTGGGCTAGCATAGTGGGAAGGACACTCCAATGACAGCCATCAGTACGCGTTTGCCACTTGCGCCGTGCGAGGCGCTGAAGTAAGTGCTTTCTGGACGCTTACTTCCCAACAACTTTGCACGTGAGCAAACAGAGCTCAGAGACATCAAGTCAGTCAGTGAGGAGGCGACCAGTCATCTGACACCAGAACCGCCATGTAAGCCCCCCGCTAGACTGCCGCCGACTGGGGCTGCCCTTCCCTCTCTGACCCACGTCAGCGCCCACTGGTTTACTGACGGAGAAATCAGGTCTCCTCGCTCCTAAGCCATCACTCTTGCCCCTGTTACCCCATTACCCTTTTCTGCCTTTTTTCTCCTCAGTATTCAGGCATCATTAACATCTGACACCAAGCATTCAGGCATTCCCTTGGTGACTGAGGCTCAGACTAATGATTGTAACGTGACTCTTTTACAAGAGTAAAAGCCCCAGGGTGGGAGACCGATCTCAGTGGAACATGCCACGTGCAAAGAAGCCTCTGCTGGTGACTCAGACGGGGACAGAAGAGGACATCTGGGTCATTTACTGCCTCTGTGGGTCATCCAGCTGGATGGCTGTGAGTTACCTTGGAAACGGAATCTCCAGCCTCCAGAATGGCTTCCAATGACCCCGGCCATCTGGCTTCATGCCCTTATGTATGTATGTATGTGCGCATGTATGTTGTATCAGGACTGGTCTGTGTAACCAGCAGAACATGCAGAAGTAGTGGTGTGTGACCTCTAAGCCTAAGTCACAAAAGACATTGCTTCCGCCTTCCTCTCTACCATCACTCTGGCGGTGGCGAGGGAGGGGGGAGCTGCCATGTTGTGAGGACACTCAAGCAGTTCTGTGGCGAGACCCCCATGAAAAGCAACAGAAGCCTCCTGCCAACGGCCAGCATCAACCTGCCAACCGCGGGGGGTGAGTCACCTTGGAAATGGGACCTCCAGCTCCAGCTGAGTCTTCAGAGGCGAGACCCTGATCCAGGACCACCCAGCTAAGCTGCTCCCAAGCCCTGACCCACAGAAACTGTGACAGATCATAAGCGCTTATTGTGGTAAGCCATTACTTTGGGGGTAGTTTGTTATACAGCAGCTGGCAAAGGACTTGGTGGGGGACATCTCCCCACCTGCACCCCCAGATCTACCCTGTAAACAGATCCAAGTGGCATTCGTGTTCTGAAGAATTGCTCATCCAAGCACATGCTTGCAGGAGTGACCATTTTCTTCGGTACCACCCTGCCCACCGGGAAGGAAGCTCCTTAATGACCAAGATTTGAGGGCACCACCTTCAATGAACCGTTTTCATGCCACAGGAGGTCAGGTAATGCTCCAGTTGTGAAAGGGGATTTTGGATTTATCTTGGATCTGGGGCTAAGAAAAACCAAACCTTGATCATGACAAGCCTCTCCATGTATATATAGATCAGTAAGTATAGGCAGCGCTTCTTAGTGTGGGATGTAACGACCGTTTGAGGGGAGGTTTGCTTCGAATAAACATTAACAAATTTAGCAGAGCAGAGGTTCACCTACTTTTTCAAGAAATCAGCTCCAGGATGGGGCCAGCTGGTGTCAGACCCTCTGTAGAAGGAGTGCATTGAGATCTGGCCTGACTTTGGACTTCAACTTCTGGCTGCTGAGGCCCCTGCCCATGAGTGGGAGAAGCAGCCTCCAGAAACAGGCCGAAAGGTGCTCTGGCTTCCGAGGCCTCCCAGCCTTGGATCCGATACAATTCTTCGGTTGCCTTACGTTCGTCAAATCCCGCACTGCATTTTGCCAAGTACAACAAGTGTATATTTTTAAGAGGAAATTAATGCATATGTTTCTGATTCATCTTATGTGGAAACGATCAAAATATTGTGTCTGAAGTAAAGTCATATCCAGAAGAGGCTTTGGGTAGTTTTGCCAGGTTTTGATGAATCTCTTTTCAGGATTGGGTTCTGGCCTCAGTGTCTGCCAAAGTCTCACAAGTCGGTGCAGACACCATCTCCTCCAGGAAGTCACCCCTGGGGCCCCAGCCGCCTAGAGCTGCCTTTTCTCGGCGCACAGGGGGCTCCAAATTAGGGCCACAGCCTATGGAACTGTTCTTTTTGCCCGGGCCACAGTCCTCCCAACCAGACTGTGAGTTGCCCCAGGGCAGGGGCCAGGAATGCTCTTCCCTGGGATTTGCCAAGACGCACCTGCGCAGGCTCACGAGGTGCGTGTCAGGAGGTGAGGCCACACAAGGGAGGCTGGACCAGGAGGTGAGGCGAGGAGGCAGCCAGGGCTTTCGGGCTTTCCTGCTCTCGGGCAACCCCACCCAGGGTCTCAGTGGGTCGTCTTACAGTTTCTGCCGACCTTGGTGCAGCTGGTCATTACGGTCCTGCCTCTTTCCTTCTTCTGAGGCGCCTTCCTGTTATTCCTCTACAGCAAAAAAGAAACAAAAAACAAAAAACAGGGTCATTTCCTGAGTGACAAGGGCCCACAATCAGAGTCCTGTGTTTTCCTTCCAAAGTCCATGGGAGGTGTGTTCCAGTTAAGCACTTAAAGTGAGCCTTCTGTGCTGGGATGACTAGGGGTGAGGTTAGGGGGTTAATGTCTGGGCAAGAGGAAAACACCCTCGAATGTCCTCTCCGGAAACAGAGAAACGTTGCTTCCAAAAACCTAGCGGGAGTTTTGGGAGAAGCGGCAGCCTGGGACATCAGGGAGAGAACATTCAGGAAGGTTCCTCAGCCAGGCTGCCGCCTTCTACATAACCACGAGGAACCTTAGAGAGCCAGCATCCTGTTTGGAAAGACTGAGGAAGCTACTCTTGCAGAAACATCTCGCCACTCACGCTACGCTCTGGAAACCACAGACCCCTTGGCTGCATCAGAGAGCTCAGACGGAGGACGGCACGTGGATTTCCTTCTTCCTGTGTAACTGCGTGTGCGTGTGTGTTGGGGGGAGGGGAGTAGGATACACATGTTTACAATAGGGGACACAGAAAACACAGAAAAAAATTAAGAAGGGCTCGTAACCATCACACACAGTCCACCCAATCTTTCCCCTCCACATTTCCAGAGCCGGCATCACAGGCTCGAGATGCTTCTCTTCTGCTTTTGTCATTTCACGTGATCATATCATCATCATTTCCTGCCGTCACGAAGTGCTCATTGGAAATACCATTTTATGGCTACGTAACATTCCATGGGCTGGCTATACCACTGCCAACTTTAGTTTTTCCCTGGTAATGAGCAAGAGTTGCTCTTCTTTTTTTTTTTTCTTTTTAATTTATTTTTTTAAATTAATTAATTAATTTATTTATGGCTGTGTTGGGTCTTCGTTTCTGTGCGAGGGCTTTCTCTAGTTGCAGCAAGCGGGGTCCACTCTTCATCGCGGTGCGCGGGCCTCTCACTATTGTGGCCTCTCTTGTTGCGGAGCACAGGCTCCAGGTGTGCAGGCTCAGTAATTGTGGCTCACGGGCCTAGCTGCTCCGCAGCATGTGGGATCTTCCCAGACCAGGGCTCGAACCCGTGTCCCCTGCATTAGCAGGCAGATTCTCAACCACTGCGCCACCAGGGAAGCCCGAGTTGCTCTTCCTAATGCTGGAATTCATCTTTGTATGGAAGTCTTTGTTTAGATCTCAGATTACTTTCTTGTTCAAACCCTAAAGCGATATTATCAATTATGAATATCTTAAGGCTTCTGATTCCTATTTCTGAATTCTACTCCAAAATGCCAATTTGGACCCCTATTCAAATCTCCTATCCACTGACTCTTCAGGCAAACTTAAATGTTATGCAGACCAGCCCTTTATTTGGCAGATGGGGAACCTGAGTCCTGCGGAAGAGAGGGCCGAAACCTCACTCTGGTTAATCAGAGCCTGGTCTCTCCTGAGCACCTGTGTGCGGCCGTGCCTTGGAGGAGGAAGAAGCAGGAGTAATAGGAAGATGTCACGGGGGTTCTCCTCCCGGAACCCTCACTCTTTCTGTAGCACAAGACGTGCACTGACAAAGCACAAGCCATAAAAAACAGGCTGTGAGCAGCTGGGCGAGTGTGAGGAGAGACTGTGCACACACAAAAAAGGGTCAGCCAGAGCCTCCGCTTACCCACATCCCCAGTGGCATCTCCAGGGAAGATCTGAGCACCTAGGAGTCTGGGCTGTGGGATCCTGTCTCTTGCTCAGCTCTGATCTCTGAGGGGTGGTAGGCAGGGGTCTGCTCAGGGAACATAGCCAACAGAGGAAGGGAATGAAGATCCATCCTTTGGGAGAGCCTAAAGAGGCTGTGCAGGCTTGGTCCAGGGACAGCAGTGCAGACTGGTGCAATCCAAGAAGGCTTCAGGGAGGAGGTGGTACATGGGCCAGGCCTTTTAGGAGCTGGGACTGGAGACTGGAGGAAAGTTTCAGAGGAGGGTGTTTGGGGTTCAGGCTGTAAATTTTTAAATGCAATTCTGGATTTATATAAGTTTAGGTTACTTCTTTATTTTTAAATGGCACAGTGCTGAAGCCAGTCTAATAAACAGAATCAAAGATATACCGCTGCAAGGTAATTCAATGGGTTGCTTTTTTAACATTTTATACAGCAAAAAATTCCTTGATCACAGTCTATGCCACACAATCACCCTGTCTAGTATGTAGGATGCCAGGGGAGCCCCTGCCAAGAGGAGAGCAGGGGTGCAGGCCCGGTGTGGGAGGGGGGATCCTGGGGGCGATGGGCAGAATTTCCCTTTGAAGGACAGGGTGGGGGTCGGGAGATACATGAGACCTGCAACCACAGGTTGCTTCCTGGCCTCCAGCTCAGCCTCTGACTCAGTCACTGGGACCCCCCCTTCTCTCCCAGCCTGGCCTGGAACTGTTGCCTCTTGTGTCACTCTTTTCTCTCTTTTCTCGGTGGTACCAGCAGCCTTTATTGTTGAAAACGGCTGTATTTGGCTTTAAGCAGAGCCCTTGTCAAGCACTCTCCCCCTCCTTTTGTACTTCATTGTCCTCAGAGGGGAAAAATGTATTACGAGCATCATTTTACACAAACTTCTCGGACATGCCGGGATTCCACAATTCCTGACGCCACCGACTTGTTTTCTGCTTACCACCCAGAGTCACAAAAGACAGACAGGAAGAATACCCACTTCTCCCCTAACTGCTGCTTCAGGTCCTGGTCGGCTAACGACTTGCTGTGTGATCTTGAGCCTGTTGCTACTCCTCTCTGGGCCTCGAGTTACCATCTCTGCAACCAGTGGGCTGGAGACGGTCTCCAAGGGTCATTTCATTCCAACCTGCTATAATTCTGAGGCTCATAAGAATAACCGGAATCATCTGGATGTAGGCATCGGGTCCCTGCCTCTGGCCATCTTTATCTTCTAATGCTGATTGGGCTTCCTTACTGCACATCCGAGAACAGCATTCCTCAGCTCTAAACCTCTGCCGGCCCCTCGTCTCCTGACCTGGCAATCAAAGCCCTTCCTAGCTTGGCCTCCACTTCCCCTTCCTGCCTCATCTCCTGTCCCTGTCACCCCACCCCATCGCTGCCACCAGCAAGCAGCCTGCACTTAAAGTTTTCTTCGTGCTTCTTTGATTTGGTGTGGAAGTCTTTATTTAGATCTCAGATTACTTTCTTATTCAAACCCTAAAGTGATATTATCAATTATGAATAGTTTAAGGCTTCTGATACCTATTTCTGAATTGTAATCCAAAATGCCAATTTGGACCCCTATTCAAATCTTTTACCTGGAGTGACTTTTCCCCCTCTTTCCTTTACCTGTCTGACTCCTAACTTTGCCTTCAAAACCTAGTTCAAATACCAAAGCCTCGGGAAGGTGCCAGGGGGAATCGGTCTGCCCCTCCTTTGGGCTTCCCTGGCTCCTGGACACCCCCCAAGCCCAGAACTCCCCTCTGTGTGGCCAGTACCTCTCAACTCCAGACCACAGACTCTTCCAGGGCAGAGACCATGGCCATGGTCATGTCTGTGTTCCCGGTGCTCAGCTTGGGGCCTGGCACGGAGGATATATAGGTGCCGGTTGGCTGCATCACTGGGACACACAGGGAAGTCCAGAATTCAACTAGACAGGGCTGGTGAATCCACCTTAGCTCTCGTCTTGCAAGAGCGGTGTGGCCTAGTGGGAAGGACACAGTCCTGGAGATACTTGTTTCAGGGTTCAAATGCCGGTGCTGTCACTCTCTGGGAACGTGCACTTAGGCAAGTCACGTAACTGCACTTTTCTGTCTATAAAATGGGAATAATAAAGGCAACTTCGCAGGTTTGCTGTTAAGAAACAGGTAAGAGACATATGCAGAGTCCAGCACGTAGTAGGTACTCAATAAACGGAAAGGCTAGGGCCCACCCATCATTCCATCTATCCATCCATCCGTCCATCCATCCATCCAGTATTGATGGGGTGTCTTCTGTGTGCTGGGTGCAGTGCTAGGCTGGGGATGTACAGTGAGCAAGCAGGATGAAATGGCTCTGATGTATTCTCCCCCCGTCCCTTGCCTGCTCTGGCGTTTCAGGTCGTGCCCTTGGTTTCCTTCCGGCCTGACCTGGTGCTGCTCTGAGCTAGTGGGACGGACACCCTGGCCTGGCTCAGGCCACCTGGAGGAGGAGCACTGGCTGCCTCTGCACCTGCCTGGGGCACGCAGGCCTGGGCTGCCCTGAGGAGGGCCTCGGAGACGGCTGAGAAGGCTCCAGAGGGTGCTGGGGCCCAAGGGTCAGTGCCGACCACTGTGGCACACGGAGGCTCCGGCAGCATCCTGCAGGGCCCTGCCGCCCTCTGGCCCCCACTAACCTGACCAAATGCCACCCAGCCCCCACCCCCAGGCTCCTACTCAGCCATCTCTTCACTCTTCCACCCACCCTCCCCTAGGGCTGTTATGAGGATTCAATGAACGGATGTGGGTGAGGTTCTGGAAAGTTCCTGCACGCAGTGAGCACTGCAGGAGCATTTGCTTTCACTGTTTTATCGTTTAATGCTCAAGGCAACTTGTGCAGGGGCGTCATCGCCCTCTGTGTACAGTTGAGGAGACAGGCTGAGGAAGAGGACAGGAGCAGCCTGAGGCCAGGGGCTGGGAAGAGGGGAGGAGCTGGGGGCCAAGTCCTGGGGGCTGGCAGGTCCTCAGCCTCTCCGGCACCGCAGGGAAGGGTCTCCAGGTCAGGCACTGTCGATAAAAACGCGTTACTACTGCCCTAAGCTGTCTAGAGCTCCTCCACCTGGGGGCAGGGCCAGCGTGGGGAGTGGGAGTGGGGCTGGAGACAGTGGCACGGCCCCTTTGTGCGGGACTGAGTCTAACACACACACACACACACACACACACACACACACACACACACACACACACACACACACACACACACACACACGCTCCTGATAGATCCTCCCCAGGCAGCTCCCAGACAGACCCCCCCCCCCGGGACGTGGGCCCGAACTCAGCCATCAGCCACAGCTGTGCTCAGGCAGCTCCCGGATGGGGGTCCTCTCAGAAACGCATCGCAGCAGCCCAGGCGGTTCACACGCCCGGGTGCCTCGGTCCCAGACACCAAGTGAGAGGATTTACAAACATTTCCCGCCCCCGCAGCTCAGGGTTCGGTGTCACTCTGCCCATTTCCCAGACAAGGGGGCCGTGGCTCAGAGACGGGGCTTGCTTAAGGCGCGAGTGGCCCAGCCAGGATGACAGCCAAGTGTCCTGGGCGCTCAGCAGGCTCGGCCCCCTTTCCCAGTCCTCGGGGACTCAGCCGTCTTGGGAACTCCCTGCGGCCATGGTCCCTAAATACCAATAACGAGCAAGACCAGCCACCCCAGGGCTCTTCCCGCTGGACTGTTTCCTCCACCGCAGCCCCTCTGGGGACTCACTCCACCCTCGCATCACGTGTTCCTTCACTCAGGGTCCTTGGCAGCCTCTTTCCTGATGTATCTGTCAGCACCGGGCACACAGCCCCGCCTGGCAGCCCTGGGCATCTTCCCAGCTGGCTGAGACCTCCCCTTTCCCATGCTTATTATTCCCTCCAAAGGTGACTCGATGACACTGTTCAGTGAGGACCCACCTGAAGCTTCAGTTATCTGTGATTTAATGAGGAGCCTTTTAATGACAACATCTGTTGTTTTAATTACCAAAGGAATTACAAATGAGGCTCCCAGAGGAAACTGCTGCCGGGGCAGAAGCCGGAGAAGAATTCTCAACGTCGGAGGCCCCGCTGGGTCCTTGGCACAGTGACTGCCATGGAGCGTGACCTGTCACAGAGAGCACTTCATCTTCATTTTAATTAAGCACTAAGGGTGAGGCGGGCAGCCTCCAGATCCAAGGGGGCTGAGCAGCCCAGGTCCTGGAAGATACTCCGTGTGAGTAAGGCTTCGGCTCCGTGCATGGGAAGAAAGCAAAGGACAAACCAGCCATTTCTGCTGATGCTGTCAAAGTACATATCCGTCACCCAAAACTGGGGTAGGGAAAGGGGCTGGTCCTCCCCCCAGCCAGGCTGTGCGGCCTTCGCCAGATGAGCTGACCTCTCTGGATTCCAGTTTCTTCCTGTAGGAAGCGAAAGGGATGCCTTTCCTTCTTCTCTCAAGGAAATGGTTCGTCCCTGACATTGGATTCTGGGTGTAGAGCTGGTGAGACGTGTTCACACCCACCCGAGAAGAAGAACTCGGTGGGGTGTAGGATGAATGCCACATGGACGGAGGGTTCGAGATGGAGGAAGGGGTGCGGTTCTGACCGCTTCTTCTCCCATCAAAACTTCCCCGGCTCCATGAATCACATCAGAACAAATGCCGCCTGGTCGAATGCCATTTCTCAAAATTTAGTAAAAAGAGTCTTAACATAATGACATGTTCTTCTCCAGGTTTTCATTCATCTCTGCAGGTCAGCCAGTCTCTAAGCGCCTGCACTGTCCCAGGTTCTGTGCCCTGCACTGTGGGAATGTAAGTGGCATCAAGAAGCATCCTCCAGTATTTCCCTCCGACTGGCACATGGTGGTTCGCGGTGTTCTTCCAAGGTCAAAATCTCTATCTGTGCACCTTTTCCTCTTTTCATTCTGAATGTTGTTCATTTATGCCTTCTTATTTTCTGGGTCAGTCTTGACGACGTTTGTTAAAGTATCGACCTTTTCGGGCTTCCCTGGTGGTGCAGTGGTTGAGAATCTGCCTGCCAATGCAGGGGACACGGGTTCGAGCCCTGGTCTGGGAAGATCCGCAACTGGAGAAAGCCCTCGCACAGAAACAAAGACCCAACACAGCCATAAATAAATAAATAAATAAATAAAATTAAAAAAAAAAAAAGCTATTAAAAAAAAAAGTATCGACCTTTTCAAGCAACTCACTTTTAGTTTGTTGATGCCTTTATTTTTGTGGCTGTTCTATTTGCTTTATCATTTATTCATTTCTATCATTACCTGTATTATTTCCTTCTTTCTAGTTTCCCTTATTCTCTTTCTAGATTCTTGAATTGATTGCTTGGGTCGTAAGTTATGTGCAGCTGTTCTAATTTCCTAATAAATGCATTCAAGAGTATAAATCACCCCTCTAAGAATCAGTTAAGCTACATCAGACAAGCTTGATTATGTAGTGTCTTCCTTATTTTCAATGCAAAATACTTCTTAATTTCTGTTGTAAATTTCTTTTGAACCCCTGGATAACTTAGAAGTGTGTTTTTAGTTTCCAAACATATACACAGATCATCTCTTTGTTGTTGATTACTAATTTTATTGCATGCTGGATAGAGAATCTGTTGATAATGAAGATTTTTTGAAATTTATGGAGACTTTTTTTGTGGTCTAATACATAGCCTTTTTCCACATGTATTCGCTGTTTGTTTACATTTACATTTATATACATACATGAGCATACATGGTTTTTAATCTATCAGCTTCTGAGAAAGATGTGCTAAATTCACCCACTATGCTTGTTGTTTTGTCAACCTTTTGTAAATTATTTCAGATTTTGCTTTATATCTTTCAGGACTAATGTTGGAATCACAGCATGAAATGCCTGTCCTTGATACGTTTAATACCTTTCACCTTGAATTCAATTTTATCTGATAGTAATTTCTTTTACAGATCTATTATTGTTTTCTCTCTTTATTTTTAATATTTTAATATCTTTTGGTTTTAGCCATTTTGCTCTTAAATAGCATGCAGCTGGCTTTTTCAAAACCAAATTTAAGAATCTCTTAATTGGTTAGTTTAATATGCTCATAATTACCGTAATTGATGATACATTTACACTTATTTCTGCTGTCTTATTTTGTTTTCTATTTTCCCAGCCTCTTCTTTTTTCCTTATTTTCCTTGCCCAGTTTCCATTGGCTCGAACAAGTTTTTTGTTATTATTGTAGAGATTTCTCCTCTACTGGATTGGAGGGCATGTATTCTATTTTTAGCTTCTGTATCTTTAAATTAGTATATTTCAGCAACTCCTAACATTAATCCGTAAATACATCCCTCTGCTCCACTGAGACAAAACCTTAGCACCTTTATTCCCTCTAGCTGTCCACTCTCTCTCTCTCTCTCCCCACATAGACGATATCACTTAGAATTTTCATTTCAAATTGTCAGCCCTCCTCCACCTCTGTGTCAGCCCTGCTCCACCTCTGTGTCAGCCCTCCTGAACGTAGAGATGTAACCACAACAAAAGCCAGGAAGAAATTGACCAAGTTCCCACTAATCAGCTGAATGAAGGTTTGAAAGAGAAATGAGGCTGAGTTTTAGAAAAATTAAGTTTCTTTTGTTTGCACAGCCAAGTCTGTGAACTAAGGATGCTCGCTAGTGATTGGGTGGGTCCCCATTCCAGGACCGGGGGTCTGGAGATGAAACAGTCTCAGTTACCCACAGGGAGGCTCCCCTGGTGTTCTCCTCTCGCACAATTTCACAGGACATCAACAACAGACAAGGAGACTGTGTGACTTCAGGACAAAACCCAAACTCCTTATAATCATGTCAGAACACAGACCACACATGAACATTAACCAAACCACGAAAGTCACCAAATATCCCCCCATCCCAGCTAATGTGTGTGAGTGCTGTTGTTCTCTCCCTTCCTCTCACCTTAGAGAAAAGAATTATCAAGATACCAAACAAACCCAGAACTATCTTCACTTCCTGACAGCATCCAACCCAGAACAAAGCTCTACGTCCTTGAACCCTGTCCAAATCCTCTAAGTCCTTTCTAACACCCTCTAACTGGGAGGCCTCATGGTTCCAGGTAGTGGGGACTCCCCCTGGCACCTGAGACATGTGGCCTAGTACAACTATGATCTTCTTATAAAGATGCCTGAGCCCCCTGATTAGGTCTGGACTCAAATACAGACTAAACATATATAACTGAGAACCTGGAAGTGGGGGCCAACGTGTGAGGTGCCCTGATCCCAGTTTTCCAGACGAGACTCCCAGAGAATTTAAGCAACCTAACCAAGGCTTCACAGCTGCTGAGTGGCAGGTCTGGGACTCAAGGCAACCCCAGAGCAGTCTGACCCCCCCAAGTCTACCCTGTGAACCCTGTTCTCACATCATTATGTGCAAACCTGGTCCGGAGAGACATCCCCGGAGCCAGGGGGCAGGCTTGGGCCTCTACTGCTGTCATCTGTGACCTCTCTGAGGGCAAGGATGGTGACACTCCCCTTACCCCCCAAACCCCCAGCACAGAGCAGCACACACGGGGCTCCAGGAAGTCACCCTGATGATGCCAAGTCGATCCCCAGAGGCCTCTGCTAATTCCCTCCTCCCGCATAGGCCCCCTCCAGACAGGTCCAAGGCATCTGCTCTCTCGGGTGACGCTCTGACTCCCTCCCCTCTTTAGGGAATTCACAGAAAGTGTATCCACGTGGAAAGGGGGAAGCTTTAGCTTCCTTCACTGCAACCTGAGAGCCAGCCAGCTTCAGGGTCCTGCCACCCCAGAAAGTCCCCAGTTTCCTTTGGCCGGGTCCTTTTGACATTTTCAAGGGTAAAATAAACTTGATTTACAGAAGCCATGAAGGAACCAGGGCGATGTGATTTCCAAAAGGCACTGTGCTATTGGATATGATAAAAGACTGAATGAGTCAGTAAATGTAGCAGTTTAGTAACTGTTAAAAAAAATCAATACCCATGCAGTCTGTGGAGGAGGAGAAGGCTGTAATGATGGCCTGGAGGAGGGAGGCTTCATGCCTGAACTCACGAATCCACGGCCCCCCCTAACTCCCTCCCGGACACACACAGACACACGACTCACGCTTCCCACTCCTGCACAGATACTCACAGACACACCAATATAAGCTGTGTGCACAGATAAGCACACAACATATATGCACGCGTCCAGGCATGTCCACTAACAGGAATAATAATAGGTACCGTTTATTGACTAGTAAAAATGAGCCAGGCACTGGCATAAGTGCTTTGCATATTCTTATTCATTACCATCTTATACAACTCTATGAGGTAAGCAGATGACTATTCCCATTTTACAGATGAAGAAACTGAAGCACAGAGCTCTTAAGCAACTTGCCCACAGTCATTCCAGCTAGGAAGCCGGGAAGCCAGAATTAGAACCCAGACTGACTTCAGAAGTCTTATTCTTTTTTTTGGCCACTTTTCATGCTTCCTTTTTTTTTTTTGGCCGTGCCACGCAGCATGCGGGATCTTAGTCCCCCGACCAAGGATCGAACCCACGCCCCACCCCCCCGCTGTGGAAATGAGGAGTCCCAACCACTGGACCGCCAGGGAAGTCCCTACATCTTTTTTTCATTCACTTTTTAGCAGATATAATCGAGTTCTAGTAAACTTCACAGTTAAAAGTGCACAGTTTGATGCATTTCGATACCTGTATACACCCACGGAATCATCACACAATCAAGATCACACATGAGCACATCCATCACCCCCGGAAGTTTCCCTGGGCCACCTTGCAACGTCTCCCTTCTGGTCCTCCCTGCCCCACATCCCCCGGCATCCACCGTTCTGCTTTCTGTCACGACTGGTTAATCCGCATTGTCTAGAACTGCATATAAACGGACTCAGGCAGTATGCTCTCTCTTTTGCCTACAGAAACAATGTTCAAAACGACCACAATAGGGGCCTTCCCACAAAGACGAGACAGACACGCGTGGGCACACTCATGCTTGCACACACAGTGTCCCAATCCTCACAAACACCTCCACACCCATGCCCCCCACAGGCTGCGCCTCCGCCCATGCACAAGGACACCCTCGCTTTCACGCAGCTTTCACCGCATCTGTCCATCCATGCCGCTCCTCTGGGATAACTGCACCTCATTAAGTAGCCAAGTGGACTCCTCACGGGTTCCCAGCAAAGCAATGTAGTTTCTTTCTCCTGTCAAAGCCCACGTGACAGGTGTCTATTCTCTAAAGCTTTGCTCACTTATGCAGTGTCCACCACTCTGCTGGGCACTGCAGATCCCGTGGTGACCACGCAGTCACAACCCCTACCTCAGGGAAGCTGACCCGCCCTCCCAAGCCAGTGTGGCCATTGCCCTGCCATGGGGCTGGCCAGAGAAGGGACCCCCACCTCCGCCAGGCACTGCCAGGCTGGGGGCAGAGTCGAACTCGAAGGGGGAAGAATAGGAGCGTAAGCGAGAAGACAGGAGGCGAGGGTGGGGTGGGAGAGGAAGAGGTTGGGGCCACAGACCAAGCTCAGGTGGGCTTGGCTGCCGGGTAGAGGAGGGAGTCATCCTTCCAGAGTGGACACTGAAAGACGGTCACAAAAAGCTGGGTGGAGCCAGTGGGGTGAGGAAGGACTGGGCAGAACTGCACTGCAGGAGCCTGGTCCAGGTGTCCCGCGGCCACACAGGGCTAGAGCTCATGGCTGACCAGCAGCCTTTAAGGGACAGGACAGGGGACCCATCACCCATGCCCACAATCCACCTTGTACCTCAAGTCTGATTCACCTCGGCTCTCAGTCTGGTTGGATGCACACTGGAATCACTCTGGGAGTTTAAAAAACACTGAGCCCATCCCACTACTGGGCATATACCCTGAGAAAACTATCATTCAAAAAGAGTCATGTACCACAATGTTCACTGCAGCTCTATTTACAATCGTCAGGACATGGAAGCAACCTCAGTGTCCATCGACCGATGAATGGATAAAGAAGATGGGGCATATATATACAATGGAATATTACTCAGCCATAAAAAGAAACAAAATCAAGTTATTTGTAGTGAGGTGGATGGACCTAGAGACTGTCATACAGAGTGAAGTAAGCCAGAAGGAGAAAAACAAATACCGTATGCTAACACATATATATGGAATCTAAAAAAAAAAAAAAAAAAAAAAGGTTCTGAAGAACCTAGGGGCAGGACAGGAATAAAGACACAGACATAGAGAATGGACTTGAGGACACGGGGAGGGGGAAGGGTAAGCTCAGACGAAGTGAGAGAGTGGCATGGACTTATATATAGTACCAAATGTAAAATAGATAGCTAGTGGGAAGCAGCCGCATAGCACAGGGAGACCAGCTCCATGCTTTGTGACCACCTAGAGGGGTGGAATAGGGAGGGTGGGAGGGAGACACAAGAGGGAGGAGATATGGGGATATATCTATATTTATAGCTGATTCACTTTGTTATAAAGCAGGAACACACCATTGTTAAGCAATAATACTCCAATAAAGATTTAAAAAAAAACCCACAACACTGCGCCCTGCGGTTTCACTCCCAGAGAGTCTGATTTGTTTTGTTTTGTTTTGTTTGGGGAGGGCGGGAGTGGCCTGGGCATGAGAATTTTTAGAAGCTCCTCAAGTGATTATCTCATATTCAGTAATTCATCATGCACTTTCAACCTTAGGATAGATATACCTCCCCAAAGGACCCCAGGATACAGGAAAGCCAGAAATGCAGCTGGAGTTTCCTGGAACTGGAGTTCCGTGTACTCCAATTTTATCTCCCTACACACGCCCTAATAGGAATTCAACAAGATAACCTTGTTGATTTAGATATCAATTAATTGTTAGAAGAGGACCGAAGTTTTCATAGGAAATAAACTTCATTGTCATGTTATTAACTGAAATTGGTACAAGTTATAAGTAACTGCTGAGTGATAATGACTTCCTTATCAATATCGGATATTTATAGCCTTTCAGGTTTTACTGGTAAGTCAGTATCAAGATAATTAGACATCAAGTAGACACATTAAATATTATTTACGTTGCTGTTGTTTCTTAAATCTGCAATAAGATGGTGTTATAGAGTCTCCACCTCTTCCTTCTGTCGTAATGGCTATGGCTTTTGTGGGACAACACATCTTATATGTGACAAGTATTGGATGGGATGAAATCTGAAGTATGAATTGCCATTGAAAGTAGAGAAAGCTGAGTTTATTTCTGCCTCACCCTCTAGTAGCAGAAGCAGAAGTCTGGTCTAATATATCACCTCGGCTAAGCTGAGCTATTGAGGAGAGACTGCTGCAAAATATTTTTCACTTTAATTACGTTTTACTTTTAATTAATTGAATTACTTTATAATTATCTTGATGCCAACCCATATGAAGCAGATTATTTGAACCACGTTGAACCTCTACTGCCTTGCCACTGTTTTGACGTGTGGAAATCGCGATGGGGCTAGAGGCACTCATGAGTCCCACGTGGAGGAAAAGTCATTGATTCTGGCCATCAAGGTTTAATTAACGTGTCTTTATGAAGGCAGGGTCCGAGCGAGTTTAGAAGAGATTTTATCACGAGAATAAAAGACGTAGGCAGCAGAGTGGCCGTGATGAATGAGATGGAATCGTTCCATTGAAAACAAATCAACTGGTGATATTTTGGAAATTGTTAAAAATGTTAAAATGGGTTATATCACCCAAAGACCACATAATATCAGTGGGGTTGGCTCCACATCAGGTGCTGGCCCTGGGGAAAAGGTCATGTCTTGCTCCAGTGAAGTGAGGGGCAAGGAGGGATTCTGGTTAAGAGCATGGCTTCCAACTTTGAGACCTTGGGCCAGCTGCTTAAACTCTCTAAGCCTCAGTTTGTGCATCTATAAAATGGGGATAATGATTTACCTACCTTACTGGGCTGCGGCGAGGGTTACATGGTATCGTTCTTTAACGCCCATAGCCCTGTGTGCCTGGCAAGAGTTCCATGAACAATACTTATTGCTATTATTCATTCTGCTTCTGTTTTATCATGCTCTTGATCCCATGTAACATCTTCTACCTTCAATTCCACTTCGATATTACTGTTGTCTCCATTTCTTGTTGTGGTTGGTGTTGTTAGGGGTGAGGCATTTTCTTGGTGTCTTTTTGCCCACCACTTAATTTTTGACCTTTCTTAATCACTTTATTTTAGGTGAGATTCTTTTTTTAATTGAAGTATAGTTGGTTTACAATGTTGTGTTAGTTTCTTGTGTACAGCAAAGTGATTCCATTATATGGATATATATATATACATATATATGTGCATGTATATATTCTTTTTCGGATTCTTTTCCATTATAGATTATTACAAGATATTGAATATAGTTCCCTGTACTATACAGTAGGACCTTGTTGTTTATCTATTTCGTACATAGTAGTGTGTATCTGTTAATCCCAAGTTCCTAATTTATCCCTTCCCCCACCCTTTCCCCTTTGGTAACCATAAATTGGTTTTCTATGCCTGTGAGTCTATCTCTGTTTTGTAAATAAGTTCATTTGTATCATTTTTTAGAGTCCACATGTAGGTGATAACATATGATATTTGTCCTTCTCTGTTTGACTTCACTTAGTATGATGATCTCTAAGTTCACCCGTGTTGCTGCAAACGGCATTATTTCATTTTTTTATGGCTGAGTAATATTCCATTATATATATATGTGTGTGTGTGTATATATATATGTATATATATAAATGTATATGTACCACATCTTCTTTACACATCTGTCGATGGGCACTTAGGTTGCTTCCATGTCTTGGCTATTGTATTATATTGCTGCTATGAACACTGGGGTGCACGTATCTTTTCAAATTAGAGTTTTCTCCAGATATATGCCCAGGAGTGGGAATACTGGATCATATGGTAACTCTATTTTCAGTTTTTTAAAGAACCTCCTTTCTGTTCTCCATAGTGGCTGCATCCATTTACATTCCTTAGGTGAGATTCTTTAAGCCATATAAAGCCAAGCTTGGTTTCTGAACACAATCCGCCATTTCTACCTTTGAATCAGGGAACTCAGCCAATCCACTCTCATGGAAACAATTGACACTTGTCTCATTTCTTCCCTCTTACATTATGGTTACTGTTTACCTTGCTATTTTCTTTTTCCTTTTCCTTAATTTATCTGGCTTTGTAAGTAAATACGGATTCCTATCTCCCCCCTCCATTATTTTGACAATTCTCTCTTGATTTTCATTCTATTAATGATGACTCTTAATCATCACATGCACAAAACACTCCGTATTCCTCTGTTGCTATATTAAGAGATCAGTGATTACTCTGCCCCATCCCAGTGCACCCAAGCTCTCTTTGCCAGTTACAAATTTCCCCCTCTTTCTCTCTCCCTGATTTCTCTTTGTATTGACGCTCTGTGTTTTGAGATACTCCTACACTTGATCTTGTAAGCCATTATGCTTATAATTCTCAAAAGAGACAATCTTAGGGCCTTCCCCGGCAGTCCAGTGGTTAAGACGCCGCGCTCCCACTGCAGGGGGCGCGGGTTCAATCCCTGGTCGGGGAGCTAGGATCCCGCATGCCGTGTGGCACGGCCAAAAAAATAAAAAAAAAAAAAGAGACAATCTTCTAATTCA
Organism: Balaenoptera acutorostrata; assembly: GCF_949987535.1. Classification (NCBI taxonomy): domain Eukaryota; kingdom Metazoa; phylum Chordata; class Mammalia; order Artiodactyla; family Balaenopteridae; genus Balaenoptera; species Balaenoptera acutorostrata. Next base: position 11,228,600 of record NC_080083.1, read on the forward strand.
TGTATATAGTTTGAAGTTCAAGAACTACTTTTTTTAAGTTTCAGAAAATCTTTTACTTTTTTCCTATTGGCTCACCTTAGAAGTTCTTATTCCTTTTTTGTTGTCTCCTGGCTCTTGCCCAGATCTATCTCAGGAAGAGACACCTGTCCCAGGTCTTCCCCTGCATCTGCCTCCCTCTGGTTTCTGTTCCACCGTAGCTGCGGTGACCTTCTTTGCTCACAGCTCCATAGCCAGGTCCGGTTGTCACAGCCTGACTGGAGTGAGGGGCATAGGCGACTGAACTGGCAGACCTCTGCTGAGACACGAGAGGACGCCTCTCTGCTCCCAGGAGAACTGTGTGCCAGGGGAAGCCCCCTCCCAAACTCAACACCTGCAAGCAGCTCAGACTCAAATGGCAACAAAGGGCAACATCGCTGGAGCAAAACTCAATTTTAAAAAACAGTTTGCAAATTGGTCATTGGCCAAATTGATCATGTATATCGGTCCCTGGTAAATTGGTTGGCTTCCCCACAAAAGCATTGGCAGTGGGAACACAATATGCTCCCCAATATGCCACATTTGGCACACTGACTATTTTGAATTATAGTTACTCAAGAAACAGCAGGTGCAGGAAGGACACTCTGACCTTCCTTTATCCCCCTGGAAGCGGGAAATAAATCTCCTGTGTGCAAGGTAACTTCCCTGTACCGGGAGGCAGAGAGACATCCTAATCACCAGAGATGGAGAATTCATGGCTAAGAAGGCTACTAAACAAACCTTGTCACTTCTTCACTAATTAGCTACCCCAAGCCCAAACCCCTTTGTTTTGTCAATTCTTCACAGATGTATTGTTTGTCTTAAAGGCATAAAAGCTGTCTGCTTTGGTCACCTCTTTGAGTCTCATATCTTTGGGGGTCCCATACATATGAAATGAAATTTGTTTTTTCTCCTGTTAATCTGTTTCAGGCCAATTTCATTATTAGACCAGCCACAGAAGCAAGGGAAGAAGGGAAAAGTTTTCCTCCCCGACAAATCACTCTGCTTCCATTCAGACAAGGTGAATTGTACTTGGATACTCAAAGGCAAGAGTGCAAATGTGTCGTGATGCTTACGGCTGTGTCGGTCACCTCTCAGGTCTGTCGGAGCCAGCCCATAACACAAGTGCCAGAAATTGCTAATGAGAAATAAGGTTGCCTGAATTTCAAGCGTATTCGCCAGAACTCGGGCAGCAGCCTTGCCCCCATTGGGCAGGTGATGGGGAGGAGCCAGCAGATGGGCCATGTCCCCAGGAGAAGGCCAGAGTGAGGAAAGAGCTGAAGACCTCATATAACAGAAAACTGTGGACCTGGGCTTCGGGAGACTGGCGCGAGGGAAGGTGGGGATGGAAATCGGGACACTCAGCCTCAGTCTGGAGAAGATCAGATCAAAGACTATGTGCTCTGTGGGCACACCCATGGGGTCATGTCCCAGGAAGAGCAGTTGATTTCCGTGTAGCCCCGGGGGCTGGGACTGAGCCAGCTGCAGAAGTTGAGGCAGGTAATGCCACCGTCAGAGCTGGCCAGGGATGGACCAGTCTGGGAGGGAGGGAGTTCCCTGCTGTGAAAGGCATGTCAGCCAGACCTGAGAGGTCATCTGATCTGTTCATAGGAGGTCTCCCGATTCCCAGGGATAGACTGGGTAATTGCAGGGTTCTACCTCCCTGGAGTCTGTAATTCTCCAGGTGGCTCCGATGTAATGGAGGGAGGAATCTGCTTCCTGCCACTGGATACTCAGATTCACGAAAACTTAGCACGTTGAGCTGGGAAGTAGGGGAGCCCTGGTGTTGAAAAAGTCGCAGCATCTTGATATTTGCTCCCAAGAATCTTGCATTCATCTTTAAGGAGTAAACTTTTCCCTTATTTTAGGAAAATCACCATGATGTGCTTTCTAGTTACACAAATACTCGCTGGTTGTTCTTAGGGAAAACCATGAAATCGTCAGTAAGCTGAGTACAAGTCTTTTAACCTAAGAATTTAAGGGTTCTGTTTGGCAGCTGAGACTTCCTTGCCCCCTCCCCATTAGGGGGGAGGGGCAGGAGGGGGAGGGGCAGAAGCTATAATAAATACTTTTTGCTTCTGTACGAACTCTGCTGCAAAGCGGTGCTCGTTCCTGGGGAAACGTGGACACTTTTCTGGGCAGCTCTTTGTGGGAGAGGAAGCCTGACTTCAGAGACAGGATGCTGATGTTACCTGCTTCATCTCTTGCTGGAGGAAAGACTGGACGGGACCGTCAGTGTCCTTGGAATGAAGTTATTTACGATGAATCAATCTGAGCTGCTCCCATGCCCCGTGGAGTGGGGCTTCCCTTGAAGCGAGTGGATATTCCACTGTCAGTCGTTCTGGGAAAGAGCTGGTCCCAAGGCAGGAAGTGGGGAAGAGGAAGGGAGACAGTAGATGGAGAGAGAAGCATCCCAGCCTCTTTCGGAGCTGAGCTGCCCTCTGTCCTGTGGAGAACACTGGAAGTGAAGCAGTCACTGGTCTGTAGGGTCCCCAGGGAGGGGTTGAGCCTCTGGCATCTGAGTGCAGCCCCCTCTACAGAAGTTATAAGTTCATGTGTGTAATGTTCTTCCCTTCTATGAACCTAGAACCTTTAGGAATGTGTTATCTGAAGTTTCTTCTAGACTGGGCTGTAGAGAATTAAGCGAGAAGGGCTGCCCTGTGCTTGAGTTTGGGTTTGGAGTGGAGCATAGGTAGTAGTTGAGGGTGTCCCTGGTAGAAAACAGTGGTGCCCGTGGACACCAAAAGCCCCATGAGCCATCACAGGCAAGACAGTGGAGGGAGCGCTGGGCACAGCATTTAAGACACACAAGCGAGCATCACAGGGTCTCCCAGACACAGAGGGGTCCAGCAGGTAGGGGTCTGCAGTCGGTGGTAACTGTTAATCAAGGTGTGACTCTGCGTCGTCACCAAGGACAGATGCAGTACTTTTACACGGGTACTTCACAGCAGCCATGTGAAGTTAGCTATTACAGCTAAAACCGAGACTGAGGAAATATAGAAGTAGCATATACGAATGATGAGGAAGGTGACAAGGACAAGAAGGGGAGATAAGGTGACCCAGGGACCTTGTGGGCACACAGAGGGCAGAGGAGGTGAGGTGTGGATGCTGATTCCTCCTTGCCCCCTCGGGCCCCCATCGCGGAACTTACACACAGGACTGATTATGAGTCCGTGTCCTGCTCCAGACTCTGAGCTGTCCAAGGGCGGGAATGCTCTCTGGTTACTATGCTTGTCCCTCGCCACAGGAAAGGGACAGTCATGTACGAGGTACATCGTGAGAAAACCACAAGCAGGGCATGCGTGGTGGGCAGGGGTGATGGGAGACAGGGCTACGGAGGTGGCACGGGCTCCATCTAGGGGGTCCTACAATTCCAGGCTTAGGAGCTGGGCTTTATCCAGCAGGTGGCAGGGGCCACCAGAGCAGGCATCAGGATTGAGGGCGTGGTGGGAAGCAGCTGCGGGGCAGTGAGCTCTGCCCGTATCCATCACCCTGGTGGGCCATCTCGCAAAGAACTAGCGGGACAGTAGTGGCCCCAGAGCTGTCCCACCCAAAGTGTCCCCTGGAGTGGGAGAGGAACCCGTGGGAAAGGCAAGCCAATATAAATCAGAGCTAACCTGTGCTGATCACCGGCTCCCTAAATCAAGAATCTGGCAGATTTTCCGGGTGAGAATCAATCTTCCTGTCCCCACAGTTAATACCATAATCCTTTTTCCAGTGTGGTTTAGAGAATTTAACTGCCACGCTCATGATTTATTCGAAAATATCCTGCCAGTTTATGTGGATGAACGGGGAAGTCAACGTGCTTTTAGACAGGAGGTCAGAGCACTTACCGTGGGGCCAGGGCCTTCGCCCCGCGGCGGCTCTCCAGCAGACTGCCACCTTCCACACCTGCCCCACAAAGGAGCGCTCTGTGGCTGGCAACCTGGACAAACAGGGACGAGGGACGTGGGAACTGAGGGTGAGCAGCCCAGGACACCAGAAGGACCATTCCCTAGCCAGGAGGGACAGAGCAGAGGTGGCCGAGACTGCCAGCAGTTGGCCATTCCCTCTGGCCTTCTATCTATGGAAGCCAAGTCGGGATTTCTCTTTTTTTATAATTTTTCATTACACAGCTAATACAAGAATACCTTTTTGTCATGCATGACTCAAACAATGCAGAAGTTTCTAGAACAAAGTGCAAAACCTCCCTTCAACACCCCGTCCCCCCATCCCTACTTCCTCCCTCAGAGAAACCACGGTCAAACCCTTAGTGACCACCATTCTCTATTCATAAACACATGTACCTTTTTTTACATAAATAGTGCACATGGTATATGATATGTTTATGGATGTATATTACTTCCAGATTTTTAAACCTTTATTAAAAACTACTGCAATAAACTTCTTTATAATTCAACGCATTTTGATGCACACATGAGTTTTCTTTTAATGTAGACTCTAAATGAGACGTTCCTGGTTAGAGTTTTGACAGGTTCTACCAAATTGCCCTCCAGACATACTTTGCCAGTAGGATATGGTGTCTCTCTCCTCATAGTGCTAGTAATACCTTCAGCTAATTTTTGCCAAATTAATGGACAAAACACCTTCATTGCTGATTTACTCATAACTGGTCCTTAAGAACGTGGACCACAATGTCCAGTCCGTTCATTCCTTCGTTTAGTTTTCTCTTAGATCGTCCTTCTCTTCATGGAATTTAGAGATTTTTATCTTTGTCTTTTGAATATATTGCAAATATTTCATTTCAGTCTATTGCTTGTCTTTTAACTTTGTTGTGTCTTCTTTGTTCAGAGATTTTACATTTTTTAAAGAATTCAGATCTGACTGTCTCATTTATGGTTCTGGGTTTTGTGACTTGGAAGGCTTTCCTCCCCCAGGATTATATGTGAAATTTTTTCCCTGTATTTTCTTCTAATATTTTTCTATGTTTTGCATTCATTCCTTGCCTCTAGCATCTCTACTCTGTCGCTTTTCTCTTCTGACACTACACTCCCTCCCCAGGTGATCATATTCATGTTATGGCTTCAATCACCACCCTTGGGATCATAATTCCCTCACGTGTGTCTGCAGCCCTTCCTCTGGGCTCTAGACTTGCGTATCCACCTGCCTACCTGACATCACAAAAGTGCCACAAACTTGGCAAATCCAAAACTGCACTCATGATTTTTCTTCCCAAACCTTGACTTCGTGTCTATCCTGTGGAATGGCCCAGAAACCTGGGCCTTGCTCTTTGCACAGCACTGTCCTTCACCCTCCATATCCATATCCCGCCAAGAGCGTGGATGGGGTCTCATCAGTTCTACATCCTAAACTCTCTGCCCACTGCTCTCTTTCTCCACCCTCATCTCTCCAGCCTAGGCTGCCCTCATCTCTTGCCAGGGCTTCTGCATTAGCCTGCTAACTCATCTCTACAGCTCCACTCTTACTTGCTGTAATCCTTTCTCCACACAGCAGTCAGACAGACCCCTTCAAGACACAAATGTGACCATGTCACCCTCTTCTTCTCAAAACCATTAGGATGAAGAAAATCCTCCTTTGGACAACAAGGCTTCAATGATCTAGCCCCTGCCTATTTGTCTGGTCTCAAGCCTGCTCTCTGTGCACTAACCATGCAGTCCTTTTCTGTTTCTCCAACCACAGGGCCTTTGCACATGCTGTTCCCTCTACTTGGTATGCTCTCTCCTCTTCCCAACCTGTTCCCCTATTATATTCTACTTCCCTTTTCTCTTCTCAGTTCAAATGTTGCTTCCATGACCCCATAGATTACATCAGACCCCCATGTTAAATTTTCTCATAGCATCCTGGACCTTTTTCTCATAACACTCACCCTAGTTTGTGTAGCTTATGTTTATGTATTTGATTATTCAATGTAAATCTGTTTCCCCCATAAGACAACCAGATCCATGGAGGCAGTGACTGGGTCTGTTTGGCTCAGCACAACGTGTGGCATTTGGTGAGTGCTCAGTGAACCTTTGTTGACAGAAGAACTCACTCTGGCCTTCAGCGTCTGCCTGCTCCCTCGGCACCAATGGTAGGGCAAGGCCAGGGATGCCCGCTCTTCTGAGTTGCAGCAAGGAGAAGAGGCCTCATTTATCTTTGCCAAGAACCCAGTGAGTCTCTGGTGCCTGTCTCAGGGACACTTGGGAGACAGTGAGAAAAGGGAGAAGGCTGGGAGGAGGCAAGATGACGGTTTCTTTAGGGAGAGGTTGGAGCAGAGCAATGAAGTTTTGGGATGCAGCTCATCTCCCATCTCAAGATGAAATCAGTGGAGGAAATTGTGAGTGCATAGCTGTCAGGGTGGCTAGGGAAGGAAGAAAGCATCCGTGAGAGGTCCTGGCAGTTTGTGCTTAAGGATCAGGGAGAAGCCTCACGGCTCAGTTCAGCTGGACTGAGCTGAAATGCACGCTTATTCCAGCCTCATGAGTCGGCTACATGAACAGCTAAAATGCATCATGCCTTCAAGTTGGAATGAGTAGAATGAATTAATTAATAAGTAAAGGAAAGGAAGGAGAGAATAAATACATGTATGCATTCATTTTCACTTATTTAACAAACCTTTGTTGAGTTTCTACTTGGGGCCAGGCACTGTTCTAGAGCTGGGGCTACAGTTGGGGGCAAAGTCAGGCTGGCCCCTGCATGAAGGAGCTTATATTCTAACAGAGAGAGGGAGATAGTCAATAAACAAGTAAGCAAGGACATACATTATATAATGCCAGGTAGCAATAAGAGTTATGAAGATGAATAAATAATAGCAGCCAACATGGATTAAGAGCTTGTTACAAGCCCCATTCATGTATTAATACACTGAACTCTCCCAACAATACTATAAAGTAGGTATTATTATTATCTCTACTTAGTAATGAAGACACAGAAGCATGGAGAAGTTAAATAACTTGCCCAAGTTCTCACAGCTGGTAAATTATTGTATTAGGGTATAAAATGAGCTGTTGTAACAAAGAGACATCAACATATAGTGGCCCAAATAAAACCGATGTCTATTTCTGTCATAACAGCTCAGAGGTAGGCGGGTAGTCCAGAGTCAGTAGAAAGTTCTGTTCCAAGTATCATTCAGGAACCCTGGATCTTCCTACTTCGTTTCTCTGCCACACCACAGGACGTAGTCCTCTCTGTAGGGTCAAAGCTAGCTCAGCTTCATGGCCACATTACAGTTTGTGAGATGAGAAAAGAGAATGCAAAAGACCAGGGCAAGTGGTTACACCAGAGCTGCACACATCACTTCCACACACAGCCCATCAGCCCAAGCTTTGCCTTATGGGCTCACCTAGCTGCAAGGGAGTCAGAGAAATGTAGTCTTTACCTGAGTGGCCATGTGGCCAGATTAAATTTGAGAGAGAACTCAGTTTCTAAAAGAAATAAGGGGAAATGAATAACGGAATGAGGGAAGGGGAGAAATGAACATTTCCTTCCCAGTGGATACGCTGAAAGTGAAACCCAGGTACTCAAGCTTCAGAATAAGGGAAAAGGGAATGAACAATGTACTTTTTAATAAGATGGGAAGGGAAAGGCTCTCTAAGGAGGTAACATTTGATCAGAGACTTGAAAGACGTGAAGGTCTAAGTAAGCGTGTTCCAGGAGAGAGAATAGAAGGCACAAAGGCCCTTAAGCGTGTGCTAGGAATTACATGGAGGTCAGTGGGCCCGAGATTTAAAAAGGAGAAAGAGTGTGGTCAGAGTTGAGGCCAGACAATGGAGGGTCATGTAGTCCATGATATGGAGTCTGGGAAGCCATGGGAGGGTCTTTGAGAAAGAAAGTGATGGAGTTTGATTTATTTTTTTTCAAAGTTCACACTCAAACAGAGCCAGGGAGGGTACAGTGCTTCCATTAGAATGGAAGCATGGGTACCATTTAGGAGGCTATAAACAAGAGATGATGGTGTTTAGGACTAACACAGTTGCCCAGGCACCACCCACAGAGGGGATCAATGGGGAAGCCTGCTGACAATAAGTGGCCGGACAAGTGCTCTCTTTCCCCATTAGGCCAGGGACTCTGCTCTCCTGCCAACAGATATTGGGGCAGCCAGCAGCACTGGCCAAGAAGTCCCCACCATAACAAGTGGCCTGGACCAGGAAGCCTCTTTCACCCTGTGGGCATGAGACTCCCCTCTCCAAGCCAGAGCCACTGGGGTGGCCAAGGGACACCGGCAAGAGGACCCCACCACGGCAAGCATCCGGCCCAGGAAGTTACTTTGTCCCCATGGGCCTAAAACTCCCTTCTCCACTGAGACACACTCAGCAGTCAGACCTTGGGAAAACCCTCTTGTCCCCTCAAGCAGCAATAGCAAAACCCAGTGACACCACTGGGAGCAAGAGTGACACCAGACAAACTGAGCCGACCAAAATAACACAACAAAAGCTCCTAACATTAAACTGCTGTTAGAACCACAGCCCACAGAAGTCACAAAAGTAAACAGGGTGACTGCCTGAAAATTAAATATGACCCAATGTCTTCTAACATAATAGATGAAATATCCAGTACACAATCAAATATCACCTGTCATACCAAGAACTAAGAAAGTCACAATTCAAATGAGAAAAGACAATCAACTAATGCTAACAGTGAGACAAATGAGAAGGTGGGATTATCTGACAAGAGTTTTAAAGCAGCTTCAACAAACAATTACCAGTTCTCTTGAAACAAATGAGAAGATAGAAAGTCTAAGCAAAAAAAAAGAAAAAAGAAGTTATAAAAAAGAACCAAATGGCAATTATAGAACTGAAAAACACAATAACAAATAAAAAATTCTCTGGATGGGCTCAACACTTGATACAGTCAGTGAACTTGAGGATGGATGATGAAAATTCACCCAATCTGAACAACAGAGAAAAAGACCAGGGTCTGAAGCCCAGGACCTTCAATTCCCCTTCCATGGGCTCCTGGATTAATTGGTACTTCCTGAGAAAGGCTGCTAAAGTGTCCTCTTAGCCCTGAAAGCTGCTGCAACAGCCTATAAATCAGAGCAGGAAAAGGGGCAGTAAAATTACCCCATCCCCCCCAGCACGGGACGGCAGCTCCAGGGGATGGCGGCCAGGGAACGTGGATGTGAACATCTTCCAAAAGATCCCAGCCCCTTTCCCCACGACTATCCTGTGCTGAGATGCAGGAACACTGGCCAGTGAGGTTACATACAACTTAGGAACATGAGTGCGGAGGAGAGGATTCCAGAACAAGAGGAGAATGAGGAGAGTAAATGAAAGGGGCACCACGGGTGTGGGGGGAGCAGGAAGGGGAGATGTGAGGGAGGATCGTGGGCAGGGAGATGACCGCTGGGCGGGAGCAGCTGGGAGAGAGTAACTGGAGAATAGGAGGGAGACGGCCAGGACAGGGGAGCAGGACACAGGAGGTCCCCCTTCCTAAAGCCGTGTAGATGACAAACTTCCAGCATCACTTAGACGTACCTGCCAGGCTGCGCCTCCCCAACCCACCTCTGCCCGGTGCTTGCAGGGATCCAGAGGGGACAGCGCAGCCCAGCCTGGGGAGGGAATCCTGGCCTCACTGAATACCAGGCCTCCCTCTGTGTGATAGCTGAGAAAGGCGATTTTGCTACGAAATGTTAATTCATCCAGAACTCCCTACTCATTGCAAGGAGCTGTCTTCTTGTTTGATGTCGCCTTCCGAGTAGGTAGGGAATGACACAGGAGAAGTGCCCGGAGCAGGGGCCGAGCCACAGCCGGGCTTTGTGCTGGCCTAGCATCCAGGTCTCCTCTGTAAGCTCACATGGCCAGAGGATTCTGGAATGCTGAGCGACAGGGCAGGGAACTGAGGTGCTCCTCAGTCTTGGCTGGGCCTCTGGGGGCCTCTGGGGGCCTACGAGGGTAGGTGAGGCCTCCCTGAGGTCCTGCCCATTCAGGGACCCAGCCGAGACTGATCATTGCCTCTGCCTGGTCCCACTTCCTGGGAGAGGATTGATTGGTCCAGCCTTGGTCAGAGAACTTCATGTGCTTCCTCTCCACCCCAGACCTCCAGCACCCGGAATGGATCTACCCATCAATGGTGCACCAAGGACCAAGTCATATTACAAGAATTCATTGGTTCAGGGACCCTGAAGCAGGGAGGGTCCCATCTCCTACTGGAATCCACTGTCAAGCCTCCAGTCTCAGGAATTCCAGCCCCCAAAGCAGCCCACTCCTCCCAGGACACACCTGACCTGACCCAGAAAGATTTCCTTACCTAGATCCCAAACTCTCTCTCTGAACCTTCCATGGCCAAGTCTTCCCATGAGGCCCTTCAGATACAAAGAGACACTGGCCATGTACCCTGATGCCCTGAGCCTGGGTCACTCTTCCTTCAACCAAAAAGCAAAACAAAACAGTCAGCGCCCCCCTGGTCCCCTTGGTGCCTTCTTCACCTCCTCTCCGGGTCTGAGGGGTGTGGGTTCGCTCAGCATTCCTGGTCTCCGATTCGCACTGCCATCCCGAGGGCTGAATCCCAAGGAAGATAACTTAGAGATCGTATGTCTTAGTCAGGGTTCTTCTGGGTGCAGGTAACAAAAACGCACTGGAACTAGTTTACACAAATAAAAAGTCGGGGGGGGGTGGAGAGTTGGAAAAAATAAAGGGGTGTCTCCTAGAATACAAGAGGAGGATCACACAGGCCTCAGAGAGCTGTCAGGAATCGAGATCACCTTCCCCATCTCACCAGGGCCGCACGGTCTCTGCTTCCTTCTGCCCTTCTGATGTCTCTCTCTGCCCTCCTCTCCTCTCCTCTTTTATCCTCTCCCTCTCCCCCACCCCACTCTCTCTCTCAACTTGACTCTGCCCCAGCCCTGGGTTTATATTACTTCCCATTCAGGGGTCCAGCTGAAACTGACCATTGTCTCTGCACAATTCCCTTTCCTGGGAGAGAATCTGACTGGCCCAGCCTACGTCAGCTGTCTACTCCTCGTGTCCTCAGCTATGACTGGGCTTGTGGGGCAGCGACAGGGGACAGGACTGCCCAGGGCCCGTACCTGTGGATACTGGGAGGAGGGCAGATCCCAAGAACGGGAATGGCTGAGCCTTCACACCAAGAGGTACTCACTCCCACGAGGATGCCTCACCTGGAGACCATCCGTACCCACATCCCAGTTTTGAGAATAGAGCAGCCCCCTCCTGTCTGCTGGCCTTGGGACAATAATGCTGGATCCTGGACTCCTATTTCTTTATTCAGCCTGTATATTATGTCCTGCTGCGTGAGTGGGATATGAAATAACTTTTTATTTCCCTTAAGATGACCTACCCAGAGACAGAGGCTGTCTCAGGGAAAGCCTTTGCTGGCAGAGTCTGCAGTTTTAAAGAAGCCCTGAGCAGAGCCATGTAAACCATGGGTTTGGGAGGCCACGGGGCACAGTGGGAAGATCCCTGGCTTTGGAGTCAGGCCGTCCCGTGTTTAACTGCCAGGGCAGTTCACAAGTTCACCTAACCTCTCTGGGCTTCCCAGAACAAATCCTTCCTATGTCGCAAAGATAAACCCAATGCTGTAGGTCAAGGGCCAATCACCATGCCTGGCTCACTGGAGCCCGCTAGACCCTCTAGACATCGAAGGGGATGAAAAAGCTGTGGGTATCATAAATAATCTCCCTGAGGAAGGATGTCACCGAGCAAGGTATGGACCCCACACACATTGCTGAAGCTTTGTGTCCCAGCCCCTTGGTGATATGAGAATGAAGGACATGTGACCTCAGACCTTGGTGACCTCACGTCTAAGGGAAATAAGTAGGATAATGGTTATCTTGGAGGCATAGTGGTTGCAAACCCAGACCCAGAAGCCAGGCTGCCAGGGTTCAAGCTGAGGCTCTGCCACTTCCTCACTGTGTGACCTTATCTGTGAAAGAGGGCATCATAATAATACCTACCTCCCTAGGCTTGTTATTAAGTAATAAAGTGCTCCAGAGTGTGATGGACACTCAGTCCATGTGATATGTCACTTTCAAAAATAGAAAGAGAGGTACATACAGGGTCCAAGAGAACACAGGGAAGGCAGCAGTGAATGCCAGGGTTGAAGTGTTTGCAGAGGCAGCTGGTGAGTGAACTGAGTAGAGGAACGGTGTGCAGGGGTGGGCAGGGGGGGTTCAATTCTGGGCGGAGGCCACAGCCCGGGCGAGGTTGTCAAGGTGGGTGTGCAGAGCACGGCAGGTCCTTCGAGGAGCAGGAACAGGAGTCGAGGGTGACATGGTGCTTGGTTTCCAGACTGAGCACCCCTATGGGTGGTGGTCAAATTTGGGGGGATGAGGGGAGTTCCGTTTGAGACAGGAGTGGATCACAAGGAAGGTGCTACATGAAGTTCACGGGTAGAGAGATGCCTGGTCCTCTGCTCCTTTCCCTAGACTGCCTCTGTGCTGGTCTGGCACCTCTGACTGCCCCCTTGGGAGATCTTCCTCCCGCCCAGCCAGGACCACCGAGGGCCCTTGGGAGGTCCTTGAATGTGCGACTTGTTATGGTTCACATTTATGCTGCTGGGGAAATCAGCTCTCGACCGCGGCAGTGCCCAGGCACGAATCATGATGTCCACGGTGTGGACAAAATGCAGCAAGTCAGCACTTGTGGGTGGGACCCCAGGGTTTTCATTCACAAAGAGATTTTTCAATCTTATTAAAATCAATAAGAGATTATTACAGTATAAATGAAATGAGAGCCCCTAGCTTCTGGGATAACAAACTATACCACCCCAGCTGCTGACCTGAGAACCTGCTTCCAGGAGAGGCCCTCCTTGGAAAGGAAGGGGCTTTGAATCACACGCAGGGTGGAGGCCAAAGAAACACGCCCACCACAAAATTTCCAGCAAAATGCCTCACACTGTGTGGCCTCTCCCTATGTTCTCAAATCTTTGGGAAACCTGTAAAAATCATGACATAATAGGTGGGGTGAAACTTTTTTGTGGAAACCAGGGATGAGTCGATTTCAGAATTAAGGTCAGCTCGGCGCTGGGATTATCCTTCTGCAAGAAGATGGTAAGTGTGTGTGGAAGCATTCTGTAAACTGTAAAGTGCTGTCCACCTGATGGTGGTTATTCCTTTATCCTTATTATTACTCATAACAGTAAGCTCAGGCCCTATAAACAGAGTCTTGGAGAAGGAGTGACAGGGGCTACAAGCTCTGAGTTAATGGTTGAGGCCCAGAGGGCAGGCCCCACAGAAACCAGGACAGAGGAGGCGATCGATAAATACACATAGCATGAAGGAGAGATGACATAAGAAGAATCCAACCACACATGCGCACACACGCTTAAGCAGCTCTTGGAGTGGGAGGGGCAAGGCGGGGTCTCAGAGCCCAGCCTGGAGCTCCCAGGCCTACAGACATGGGGTGGGAGGGGTGGGATCTAGAAAGCTTGGCTCTTAGGGGTGGCCTGATTCCCCCTGATGGCTGTGGGCCGTGGGCTCCTGGCTCCCTGCACAAGCTCTGCTTACCTGTCCCTGCCAGGGACTTGGAAGGGGCTGAGTTTGGGGCAGAAGGTCTAGGTTGGGCCCCAGAAGCTCCTGTGCTGGTTCTAGAGTCGGAGGCTCTGGCCTCGTGGCTGAGATGCTCTAGTAGCCCCGGTCACCAGGCCCAAGCTGGTCAATTTGGGAACCGCAGTCATAATTTGGTAGGACAGACAGGTCCTACCGCCTGGGGGCTGGTGCTGCAGAGGTGGCAGGTCTCCCAGGCCTCAAAGCTGCCATGAGTGGGAAGCTGCTGGCCTGGCTGTCCACATCCAGGGGGTATAGACACACTCTCGTTTCAGAGGAGCAAAGCCTGGCCCAGACTTAAGGAACCGGGCATCCAGGCTGTCCCCGGGGGGCACAGGCTCCGGCCAGAGGATGGGCCGTGGTTGGGAGAGAGCACGCAATGTGGCTCCCACAAGACTGGGGGGGGGGGTCCCCCAACTTTTAAAACTTAAAACAACAGTAACAACCAAGGCACATGAAAATCTCCACCCTAACAAAGCTGTTTTCAGGGGCCTGTATCTCCTTCAGGCCCCTGTCCATAGAGACACACACTTTTCCTTCACTGCAATTATAATATGCGTGTAATTTTGTGTACAAGAGGGGTTTCGGTCCACTTAACAATACATAATGAGCATTTTCCATGTTTCCACACAGCTTTTATAATTGAATAACTGCATAAAATGAAATACTATAGATTCCCCCTGATTTAAATAATTCCCCTATTACTGGGTATATAGGTTACTTCCAAATTTTGATTGAATAATGCCACATTGAACATCTTCAAAGGGGTAATTTTTCTCTTTCCAGAGGCAAACTCATAGAGCAGTAGGACATAAACATTTTTGACTCATTCTACACTGTTCTCTTAAAGAGTGGTGGCATCTACACTACTTCCGAGGGTCACCAAGTTTGCATCCCCACCCATACCCTATACCCTGACCCCAACCTCACCATGGCGGCTTGTTATAAGTGTGCATTTGAAGGGGGGGGCTGTTTTTTGCTAGTTTAATATTAGGTAAGTAGGTAACATATTTAAGCAGAGTCATAATATTTTTTCTCATATAAATTTTAATGAACTCTTTATGTGGCGTAGCTATCCTATGTGTATTGGAGTTGGTGCAAACTACCTGTCATCAAGCATCTTCTCATTTTGTTGCATTTTTTAATGTAGAGGAGTATTTATTCTGTTCTTGCCGTCATCAGTCTTTTCCTTCCCAGTTTCTTCTATTGCTTCAAAGCTGAGAGTGGTCTTTCTTCGTAAAGAAAATAAATATTTCATTTTGTGCTAACTTATCTATTTTTTTTAAAGATAGTACTTTAATCCATCTGTAGTCTCTTTTGGTATAAGGGGGAGCTCTAAATTAAAATTCTTCAGTGCTATCCAGTTTCCCAATGTCATTCATTTTTAATTATTTTTTAAATTATTATTTTATAAAGTGTTCTAATGATGAACAGGCTAGTCTTGTTATTTGCTTTTTTTTTTTTTTTTTTTTTTTAGAATATCCTTTGAAATTCTCCTCTGCTTGTTCTTCCAGAATCTGTTGTGTTCAGAAAAATACTGTTGGGGTTGATTTGAGGTAGGTTATGTTTGTCAATTAACCTAAGGTGATAAGACATTTTCACAATAGCCAGGGTGCTCATCTTGAAATATATGATACCTCTCACCCTGTCCCCATCCCACAGAGTTTGCAATTTTCTTTATAAAGGTCAGGCATACATTATGTTTACTCCTAAGTATGTTAGATCCCTTGTTTCTGTTATAAACAGATGTTTTCATTGTATTTTCTAGCTATTGCTAGTGTTCAGGAAAACCATCATTCTTATGCATGTGGTCTGCATTCATCTTCCTCCTTAAACTTAATTCATAAATTTTTACCGATCTTTTTGAATCCACTATCCGTACAAATGTTCTTGTGTTGTCTCTTTTTTTCCCCAGTTTATTTTCTCTTCCCTTACTGCATTGACGAGGACGTCCAAACAAGATCAAGTGGAACTTCTCTAAATCTTTTGAGGAACTTGGTAGGTTGTCAGTTAACTTGTTCATTAATTATCAGTGTGATGATAACAAGAATTCATTTCTGTCTCTAATTTTGAACTTATTTTACCAGTGCTGACTTTTGGTTCAAAATAGGTATGCTTTATCCTATTGAAGAATCCTTTAATTCTTAAATTATACTTTTAAAAAAGTGTTTGAATGTTATCCAATTATTTGGGGGGTAACTATTAAGATGACTTTACGCCTTTCATTTTGGTCTTCATGTTGAGTGAATCATGAAATTTTCCCCTGGTGACAGAGCTGGAATTCCAGCCCAGGTCTTTCACTTTTGACTTCCGTGTTATTTGACCAAGTCGTCATTTTAGGAAGGTATGTTCTAGTTTACAGAGGCTTGAGCATTGCTAGCTGTGTAATGACCAGCAAACACAGGCAGATAAAAGATGCTTTCAGACAGAATTCCTTCTGCCTTTCCGGGCACCTGGGTTTCAATGACAGTCACGAAAGAGGCAGTACCAAGCATCTGTGAGAGTAATTCTGAAATTTTAAAAACTTGTAAAGACCAGAGGAGTAATAGAAAATGATGGGGATCTCTCACTGATATCCGATGTCCATTTCCAGTCCTCCCTCCCTCTGCAGACGTGACAATGCCGCCAGAGGCTGTTCCAGTCCTTTCTAGACTCCCTGTCTGCTCCCCTGACACCCACCCCCCTCCCCATTGCATCCACAGCAGTATGCCCCCATGGCGCTCTCTCCAGTTGCTTTCTTTCTGCTGTGCTGGGGGAGACTTTTGTTCTGCTCCAATTAGCCAGAACAGTTACCACTTCACCAGAATCCAGGCTGAAAGTGGGGCCCTGCACAGCACCGTGACACCTCCTGGGTAAACACCTCTCAATCCCTCACCCCACCACACACAGGCCACGTTTTCCCAGAACAGTCCCACAGACCCCTCACTTGAATTTCATGCCAAACCTATGAGGCAGGTAGACAGGAGTTATTGCTAATATCCCCATTTTACAGATGGAAACTGAGGCACAGAGAAGATGAAGGAATTGCCTAAAACTCATGCAGCTAGGAAATGGAAGGACACAAATTCCAAAGTAAACTCCCCTGTGATTCCAAATCCCATGTTTCTTTTACCACATCACACTGTCTTCCTGCAACATAATCTCTCCTCTCAAGCTTGAAATAGAGAATTCAGACATCTACAATTGAGAGAGTTAAGTGTGCATTTGTTTTAAGTAACTGGAAGCTTCCGGGCATGTGGAATTTGCGGGGGCTGTCCCCTGTCTCACACTGGGTGGGGGGCAAGGTATCCTTTGCTGTCCCTCACTGTTTTATTTCTCACATATTGAATTGAATTTTCCTACCCTTTGGTGACCCAAATGCTGAGCAGAGCGGAGGGTGGGTGGGTGTCGGAGGAAGGGGCAGAGCGGCCCAGGCTCCCCCCTGGAAAAGGCTTTGGTTCTGCAGGTGGAAAATTTGTTGGCTCTGCCCCTCGGATGCTCAGGGGAAGCCAGGAGTTCCTGGAGCTTCACTTGTACGCAGGTCTCCATTCCTGTGGAACGTAAGGAAAAGACTTTGGGTCTACCTCCTGCTCCAGGGGCCCTTGGAGGGAGACTGGGCCTCACTCTGCCTTGCCAGGGGAGGAGGGGCTGGCGGTGGGAGGAGAGCCTCGCTGATCTCATTCTGAGCCGAGGGAAGGCACAGGCTTCGGCACCCTAGGATGCTGTCAAGGGAGGCTTTTGGGGGGCAGTGACCTAAGCTGGGCAAGGAGCAAGGGGAAGGATGGGGCGGTGGGGAAATCAGGGAGAAGAGCATGAAAACAGCACAGAAGAAGGCTGGGGGGCTGTCGACATCCGGGGTCACACTGTTGGTGGGGAGGCTGGAGCAGCAAGAGGTGGGCCCTGAAGAGGGCTAGCTCACACCTCGGCACAGTGGAGAAGCGACCAGCTCAAGGTCACACAGTTAGCTAGCGGCAGAACCAGGAAGAGAACCCAGCGCTCCTGCCTCCGGGCCCAGGGCTCTTGTGATCAACTGCCCCACAGTGGCTGGAGCATCTGCGTCCGTGGTTCCCCTGGCAGGTTCAGCAGGCCAGGGCTCTGAGCCGCACCCCCCAGGGAGTCCTGCAGGCTGTTCCCCATCCTGGGGCGGGTGCTGTCCGGGGTGGTGAGAGGCAACCAGGACCCCAAAGGCAGAGGAAATACACCTGGAGGTAATCGTGATAGAGAGAAAGGAACAAGCAGAGACTACAGCCGGCGCACCACAGCCCTGCCCCCTGGCGAATCACTACAACATTAAGATGTGCTCCATGATTTCCCATCTGAAAAAAAACCCACCATCGGGCTTCCCTGGTGGCGCAGTGGTTGAGAGTCTGCCTGCCAATGCAGGGGACACGGGTTCGAGCCCTGGTCTGGGAAGATCCCACAGGCCGCGGAGCAACTAGGCCCGTGAGCCACAATTACTGAGCCTGCGCGTCTGGAGCCTGTGCTCTGCAACAAGAGAGGCCGCGATAGCGAGAGGCCCGCGCACCGCGATGAAGAGTGGCCCCCACTTGCCGCAACTAGAGAAAGTCCTCTCACAGAAACGAAGACTCAATGCAGCCAAAAATAAATAAATAAAACTATTAAAAAAAAACCCAAAAAAACACCATCGTTCTTTGGTCCCACCTCTCCCTCCAGCTCCCACCCCACCTCTCTGCTCCCACCCCACCTCTCTGCTCGCTCTCACAATAAAGCTTATCAGAGCTCTCCCCACCCACTGCCCTCACTTCTGCACTTCCTGCTCACCCATTAGCCCACGCTGGTCTGGCTCCCATACCATCACCATTGAAACTGGCTTTGACCTTGACCCAGTGCCCACAGCTGCCCGTTGCTTACCCTCTGCTTTGTCCTGACCACACTTCAGGCAGATTTCTCTCCTTCCCTTATCTCTGCTTGGCCCCGAGCCTGAGCAAGCGCCAAAAAAAATAGAATGTTCCCTCCCCCGAGGCCACCGGAAGTCCACCACCTTATCAGTTTCTCCTGGGAATCACTGACCACAGCGGGACACTTTCCTGTCACACCTCGTTTGTCCAGCTTCCCCTCCAAAGAGTCTGCTTATCTCGGCTTGCTCCCCCTTCACCCTATAAAAGAAAAACCTTCTGCTATGTGATTTTTGAGCTGCTTGCAGATTTCTGAGCTCAGAGCCTTTCCTATTGCAATAGTCTTTCTTGGCAATAAAGTCTCCCCTCTCTAAGTCCAGCTTTGTTTTTATTTGACATCATAGTCACCAACTGGCCAGAACTGGGCATCCAGTAGAGGGAGAGGCCTCACAGAAGATGCTGTGAGCCTGCAGAGACAGGGACCAGTAGCAAAGTAGACATTGTCCTTGGCTAGCAATGGAAATGTAGATCCAGTTAGACCAAACCCCTTAAGAGTCAGACCCAGAAGACACTGGGGAGCCGATGCTCCCACCATTATACAGATGGGAAGACTGAGGCCCTGAGGCCGAGAGGGCAGAAACTCCCTTAAGGGCACTTGGCTTGTCAGTGACAGTGTCAGGGCTGGATCTCCTGTTTCCTGATCCTCCCTGGACATATTTACCAATGAGAGCACAGAGGCGCCAAGGGCAGCCTGGGAAGATTCCAGGCACAGACGACTCTTCTGGGCAGAGACAATTCCGCCTCTGCAGGGAAGAGCCTCAGAGGAACAAGCTCGAGGCTTCCTTGTCTCTCCTGCAGCCCCCATCCCTGCTTAATTCGTGCATTTAGCCACTCTAATTAATGAGCAAACATTCTTTGCAAAACAATGTTTAAATACCTTAGGATTAATTTAATCAAATATTTAATTGCCCTGTAATTAATCATCTAAGCTTAATGAACTGAACCTCCGTCTCTGCGAGGTAGGTTTATCCCAGTGACTTCTGAAAATAAACATGTGACGGGGCCTTTTGCAATCAGACTTCCTCCTCCCATTTGGAGCTGCTGGGGGGAGGGGACCCCGCTGTGGCCCTTGGGGGTTTCCTGCTCCCTGTCCCCAGCGAGCAACCTGAGCTCAGCCTTCACTGAGCTTGGTGGGCTAAGAGGCAACACGGGGGACCACGTCACTCTGGGACTGGGGAGGGTGAATAAGCTGGATGGCTGCAAGATGGCCCCACTGCCTTAGGTATGTGTCTTTGGGCAAGCTGAATCCCTCTGCAAGCCTCAACATCTCCATCTATGAAATGGGGAGAGCTACTAACCTACCAGACTCCCTGAGCTCTGAACAGGTTCAAAAGAGATCTCAAAAAGGGACAAAAAAGGCTTTGTAGACTGTAAATTCTTATGCACCAGTGAGGGGGGCACTGTGTCCTCTGGTGCTTGAACCCCCTCTCCACTGTCCTCTGAGGCCCCCAAGCATGGAGCTTATTAGCAGGCAGCTTGCGAGGCGATCCAGCCCAGAAGATTCGATCCACTGCCTGCAGCAACGCAGGATGGCGATGGCCACCATCAGAGAGCATCTGAGGAGCTGAGGGTTGACCCCCTGCCTGTGCTGAGACCTGGAAAATTCCCAGCTGAGTTGGCAGAAGCCTCAGAGCCCGAGAAGCGAGGGCCCTAACTCTCAGCTTTGCCTTTCTCCTAGGATGCTGGGTGGAAGACCAGGGCATCCATGGGCTGCCAAGGATACGTCGCAACAAACCAGGACAGATGAAGTCCCCAAGGATAGAGATCTAATAGTAGCTAAGAATGAGCACTTCTGATGTGCCCAGACCTGGTCTAAGACTTTACATGTGGTCAGTCATTAAGTCCTTATAACAAGCCCTGTGGTTGGGTAGGGTCAGGCTAGATCACTGCTGTTATTATTCCCCACCGATCTTACAAATGAGGAAATAGGGAATCAGAGGGGTTAAGTAACTTGTTCAAAGTCTCAGAGCAAGAGATGGAGCCAAGATCTGGCTGCAGGGGCGTGTCCTAAACCCTGTACCATCCTGGGACAGATGAAGGGTCTCACAGGGCTGGATGCGGTAAGCCGTCGATTGGGGATCCATGCAGACAGCAGACAGACAGGGAGCCTTGGTACTTCTCTGGCAGGACCCCTCCTCCTGGCTGTGGGAGGATGAGCCAGTCTCTCCTGGGAGGCTGGCAAGACCATGGGAGGGACAGCCGGCCAGCTGCCCTAGCTCACTCCATGAGCTGGCTGAGTTTCCGTCTGTCTCTGTGCCAAGGAGAACATCAGAGGCTAGATTCCTAACTTCCCAGGGCTGCCTTCCTCTGACCAGAGGGCACCCAGACTCTCCGGAGTGGCATCTATTAGGAGGGAATTAGCCCTCGACAGGGACAACCTCTGACCCAACATTGGAACTTCAGCTACACGTCAGCAGAGGATTGATTAACTCCAGCCTGACTTGGGAGCTGCCAGGCCAAATGCTTCTTCCCCTGGCATTATTTATGCCACCCCATTAGCTCAGGAAAGGCGGGACTCATAGAGCCATCACGGCCTAAGAACTCAGTGAAATTAATATACCTGTGCCTGAAATACACATGAAGGCTGAGCCTCCTGCATTTAACTGGGAAGAAAGCAGGGGAGGAGAATTCCAGGCTCCTGATTAGAAGAAGGGATATCCAGAATCCAGCCCTTCCTCTCCATCCGCACAGCCCACATCCTGGGCTTGTTCTCCACATCTCACTAAGCCATTGCCATGGTGCACGGTGCCCTCCCTGGTCTCCCAGCCTCTGAGCTCACCCCACCCAGTCACCCTGCATGAAGTTTCAGGACCTGGGACAGAGCAAAGAGCAACAAGGCTCCGCTCCTTGAAGACTGACGGCTGGAGCCAAGCTCTCTGTTTTAGGCAGTGATTTGAAAACCCTTTTCTGATAGGTATCTTAAGAGCAGAACAATATGAGCTTGGTGTTGTGATCAAGAGCCCTGGCTATAGAATCAAATGCAGCTGTGTTCAAGTCTGAGCCCCCTAGTAGCTGTAACAGCAAAACACAAAGCAATTTAAATAGAGGGACTGGGGGAAAAACTATCATTTATCCACGCTGCAGAATACTATGCAGCTATAAAAGAATGGGGGTTACCTCTATTTACTGCTACAGAGTGATCTTCAGGATATATTCTTAAGTTTAAAAGAAAAACCAGAGGGAGAATGCACGGTGTTAAGCTAAAAAGTAAAAAATAAGGTAAAATATATACGGTTTATAGGAAAAATGAAGAAAATGAAAATATATATCTATTTGCTTTTTTAAGGGAGGGATAAACCACAAAACATTTTAAAGTGCTCCCAAGGGCTGGGAAAGGATAGAGCGGGGGAGGAGAGGAGAGATAAAGGTCGGTTTCTTTGAATCTGACTTGTTTTGTTGTTTTTGCTTTGGAACCATATGAAATTTTACATAACTATACAAAAAAATGATAAAAATAAAATTAAATCTTAAAAAGGAATCCCTAAAAGTAGAAAACAGTGAACCATGAGAGTCTGGCTGTTTGTCCCATCAGTTACACATCCACCTGCAGAGGAAGTTACCCCGTGACTTTGATTTACAAGGATCCGACCCCATGAGTGGGATGTAACCTGCAGACTGATAGAAATGCAAACAAACAGCAAGCCCCAAAACCCTGTTTTCAGTGATCGTGTTATTGTGGTAGCATTGGTATTGGTTATACAAAGACTGTTGTGTGTGTGGCAGGACAAATAAGATGACAACGTGCAGTGCAGGCCGGAAACTGTGGTCAAGGCAGCAAGCTGGGGTGATGGTGTGGTCCCTTGGTTACTACCCATCTTTCAGGGATTGATGTCCTTAATTTCTTGATATTCAGTATCTTAGAAATCATTGTTTCATACATTTTGTCTTTTTGTTGTTGCTGCTATTTTTTCAGGCAGGAGGATAAATCTGGTCCCTTCCATTCCCTCTAGAAGCTGAAGTTGAGGAATTGCATTTTTTATGTTATTCAACTTTAACTTACATTTAAACAGCTACCTGTAGCTAGTGGTACCATACTGCAGAGCTTATATCACACCATCCAACTGAAGAGAAAGGAAACAAATTCACTTCTGTTCAAGTCCTAGAACCCACCCTCCTCCCCCATCATCTCTTTCTTATTTAGAAGTAGAGAGGAAGAGGAGACCTCACACTGGTCCAGGCCTAAGAGGTATGCTCCATCGTTGTCAGAGAGCTGCCCCAGCTACAGGATAGGAGCTGCTTGTGCGGCCACTTTAAAAGCAAGGGCTTTCTATCAGTTTCCTGGGGCTGCTTTAACAAAGTACTGCAGACTGAGGGGCCTCAACAACCAAAATTTATTTATGTGTCTCACAGTTCTGGAGGCTAGAAGTCCAAAGTCAAGGTGTCAGCAGGATTAGTTCCTTCTGAGGATGTGAGGGAAGATCTATTCCAGGCCTCTCTCCTTGGCCTCTCTCTCCTTGACTGTCTTCTCTTTCTATCTCTTCACACAGATCTTCCCTCTGTGTGTGTGTCTCTTTGTCCAAATTTTCTCTTTGTTTAAATAAGGACACCAGTCATCTTGGATTAGGACCCACCCTGATGACCTCACTTTAACTTGATTATTCATAAAAACCCTATTTCCTAATAAGGTACTGGGGGTTAGGACTCGTGTGTGTGTGTGTGTATGTATGTATATATATATATATGTATGTATGCATTCCAACAAATATATACATACTTGGGGTGGGTAGGGAGGACACAATTTAACCCATATAGGCTATAGTTCTTACTCTGGTCATATCCCTTGTCTGTATGGCTCCTTCTGGATAGGAGGGGTGAATGTCAGGACAGCATCAAGTCTCCTGGTCTTTGGCCATAATGAATCGAAATGGCACCAAAGCCTTAACTCCCCTCCAAAAAACCTAGGGAAGGGTGTTTTGGGTGAAGGAGGTTTTAGCCAGCAGACCTGCTGATTTTCCATCCACAAGTGTCACTTGTGCATCAACTTGGCCCTCTTCCAACCAAAAGGTTGAACCCTGGCTCCTCTAGGCTCCTCATTTCCCTGCCAGAACTCATTAACTCATTCCTTCATTTATGTATTCATTTACTCAACCATTGTCTGAGCATGTGCCCTGTAACAGGCCCAGTGTGAGAGCCAGGGACACGGCAACGAATAAGATGTGGAATCTGCCTTCAAGGGACCCCAGCCCAGCAGCGGAGGTAAACAGAAAAATGGAAAATTCCAAGGTGGGGTGATAAGCTCTAAGATCTTGGAAGCCCAGGGGCTCTGGGGGCACAGAGGGGGTTCCTGGCCAGCAGGTGTGCAAGCAGAGAAGCCCTGTACTGCTCTTATTCACACCAAATCCCTGGGATTTGGGATCACTGGAAGGACTAAATGAGATGACGGATGAGCGTAGAGCACATAAAACACTCTCCAAAATATTATAATTAACCTGCCTTCACAGTTGCACAGAAATTCATCATTTGCAGCATTCTCACATAGACTAACTCATTGCACAGATAAGAAATGAGAGCCCAGGGACTCCCCTGGTGGTCCAGTGGTAAAGAATTCGCCGTCCAGTACAGGTGACGCGGGTTCGATCCCTGGTCAGGGAACTAAGACCCCCACATGCCAAGGGGCAACTAAGCCCACACACCGCAACTACTGAGCCCACACGCCACAACTCAAGGGGTGCCTGCGTGCAGCAACGAAAGATCTCGCATGCCGCAACTGAGACCCGAGGCAGCCAAACATTAATTAATTAATTAATATTTCAAAAAAGAAAAGAAAAGAAATGAGAGTCCAGAGAAGCTCAATGACTTATCCGAGGACACACAGATAGTAAGTGGCCAAGTTGAGACGCAAACCCAAAGCTTCTGATTGTCCTTTCAACGCTCTCTCCCCCTCAACGTGCTGCCCTTCCTCCTGTTAATTTTGTTTATGTGTCTCCACCACCCTCAGTGACTGGTTATAGCGGTGCTCACTGAACCCATGCAGATGGAGAAATGAGTTATAGCTCTTCCCGCTCCTCCCTGGAGAGAGGTCCCCCTCCCTCCTCCTGCCTCCCCAGGGCCACGGCACCACTAATTCCATCTCCATCTTCCAGGCCCTTTGACCTCCCGAGCTTCGCTCTCATCCACCCAGAGGCTTCCCTGGCAGGGGTGGGCGCTGCCTGAACTGAGGGGAGGAGGGGAGGGAGGCAGTGAGGGGAGGGAGTCGCAAGGACTGTGTTCCTGCAAAGTTACCCCGCACCCCCCCCGTACACACAGGTGACAAACATTTAAAGGAAGGCTCTCATAATGTGGTGTGAAGGCATAAGAACCCCACAAGAAGTGACCTCCTCCCTCCTAGCCCTGATCTCCACCAGGATACAGGCACACCTCATTTTATTGCACTTTGCTTTATTTTCCTTCCCAGATGTTGCGTTTTTCACAAATTGAAGGTTTGTGGCAACCCTGCATCGAGCAAGTCTATCGGCACCATTTTTCCAACAGCATTTGCTCAGCTCTGTGTCACATTTTGGTGAGTCTCATAATATTTCAAACTTTTCCATTATTTCTTATGGTGATCTGTGATCAGTGACCTTTGATGTTACTATGGCAAAAAGATTATGACTCACTGAAGGCTCAAATGGTGGTTAGCACTTTTTAGCAATAAAGTATTTTTAATTAAGGTATGTACATTGGGGTTTTTTAGACATAACACTATTGCACACTTTACAGACCACAGTATAATGTAAGCATAGCTATTTTTCAATTTTTTAATTGAAGTATATTTGATTTACAATGTTGTGTTAGTTTCAGGTGTACAGCCAAGTGATTCAGTTATACATATATTCTTTTTCAGATTCTTTTCCATTATAGGTTATTACAAGATATTGAATATTGTTCCTTGTGCTATACAGTAGGCCCCTGTCATTTATCTATTTTTTATACAGTAGTGTGTATTATTAATCCCAAACTCCTAATTTATCCCTCCCCCCTTTCCCCTTTGGTAACCATAAGATTGTTGTCTAGAAACATAACTTTTATATGCACTGGGAAACTGAAAAATTCGTATTACTCCCTTTATTGTGATACCTGCTTTATTGTGGTGGTCTGGAACTGAACCTCAGTGTCTTCGAGGTATGCCTGCATGTTCCCTCTAGACTGGCCCAGAGCAGATATTTCCTGGGGCCGGGAAGAGGAAGCAGAGGGGAGAATAACAGAGCCTTCTGGGTGCTGTGGACACAGGACACACTGAGCAGGCAGTACCCACGGTGTGGAGTCCATGGCACCCTGGGCACAGCCAACCCTGTGGGGACAAGGCCAGTGTCCTGCCTGGAGCTCCCAGAGGGAGGGGTGCGGCATGGCAATGAGGCGCAGTGCTCAGAAACAGAGGGGAACTGTGGGGTCCTGGAGCAAAGTTCCCGTGTTCTTTCCACCTGTCCTTTTGTCCCAAACACTAAAAATTCAGAGAAGAGTGAGACAAAGTCTCACAGTCTAATGGGAAGGCAGAGGCAAAGCCCCAAACTCATCATTTACAAGGTAAAGCAAGAGAGACCAGGCCATGGCTACACTATGAATCAAGCCTAAAGGAAAATAAAGCTGCTTGGAACACATGGGGTCTCGGTAAATGTGACTTGCTGTGCATCTTTTCTGAGAAAGTTACTTGAAGGTATACTTCAGTAAAACGAGGAAAGAATAAAAACAAACAAGGAAGGGGAAGATATAGACTGAAATGATATAACAAACCCAGGGGTCAAATGGGAAAAAAAAAAGAAATTCAAGAGTCATGCAGTACACCTGGGCAGCAGCCAATTTAATGTAGAGCAGAAATGTATGAGTTCCCAGAAAACAAGATGGCAAGAAGAGAGAAGACATCCTAAGCAATGTTTGTCACGTGTGCAACAGACAAAGAATGTAAAGCCCCAGAATAAATGAAGAACCCCAACAAATCAATAAGGAAAAGAGAACTAGGCAGAGGTTATGAAAAGGCAATCAACATACAGCATGGGAAGCCATAAATGGCCAAGAGCACAGGATAAATTGCTCAATCTTGTTCGCAGTCAAAGAAATGCAACCTAAAGCAACAATAAGGTTCCATTACTTGCCTATTTTAAAAGTAACAAAAAGCGCTGGTTGGAACAAGGTTCTACGGCAGAGCACAGGGAACTATATTCAATACCCTATAACAAACCATAATGGAAAAGAATATATACATGCGTTAAGAAATAGAGACACAGATGTAGAGAACAAACATATGGACACCAAAGGTGGAAAGGGTGGTGATGGTGGTGGGATGAATTGGGAGATTGGGATTGACATATATACACTAATATGTATAAAACAGATAAGAACCTGCTGTGTAAAAAATAAATAAGTAATAAGGAAAAATATATATATATACATGTATACCTAAATCACTTTGCTGTACACCAGAAACTAACACAACATTGTAAATCAACTATACTTCAATTAAAATTTTTTTCAAAAAAGCACAGGTTGGGGTGTGGAGAAATGGGCGCTCCTCTCTGCAATGGTGGCAGGATAAACGGGTGCAGGCTTCCTTAAGGACAATCTGTCAGCATCTAATAAAACTGTAAATGGCTTGGCTCCATCGTCCCCTCGCACTCCCACCTCTGGCCAGTGGCCCAGCTTAGCTGGATGCCCATTGCAAGGATGCCTGGGAAACCGGTGTGCAGGGGTCAGCTACCCTGCCATGCAGAACAGGCCAGGGATGGGGGACAGATATGACAGCGGACCAGCAAATGACCAGCTCAGTTGTTTTCACTTGTTTTTGTTTTCACGGATACTGCTCATTTGAACTGCTGGGCAGTAGTCGAGCATAGGAATGGTTATCCATTTTCCTGTGGACGAACATTTAGATTGGTTTCTAGCTTGATGCTATTTCAAGCAGTGTTGTGAAAAACCTGCTGTGTGTGATTCCCCGTGCACACATACACATTTCTCTCTCGAAGAGATGCCTAGAAATGGAATTGCTGGGCTGAGAAGATTGGAAAGGGAGAAAAAGGAAAAAGCGATGGTATTTCTTCTTCACACTCTGCTGTGGGTGGAATCTCCAGAAAATGGCTGATCTCCTCTGCTTCGAGGCTCCAGCTTCTTCTACCAGGCTCGTCCACAGCCCCTGCTCCCGCCAGGTGGCCCTGCCTCCTGGGCTCTGGTCCCACCGCCTCCTCCCTCTGTCCCTGCAGCTCCAGGGCTGGTGGTGGCTCCAAGCAGTGACTAATCTCTGGGTCACCTCACCTTTCCCTGCCGCCCTGCCAGCTCTTCCTCCGCCTTCAGACCTCATTCCCTGTATTAAGGTCCCCTTATTAATATGCATCTGGCATGGATTTTGTTTTCCTGGCTGAACACTAACTGATCTATAGACCGCGGACAGGAGTTTGGATTTTAGTCTAAGTGTCAAGAATTTTATGCAGAGGAGGGTCGTGATTTAGTGTCTGACCTAAAACCGTTAAGTTGGCCACTGTGCGGAGGTTAACTTGGAGGAGGGCAGGGGCGGAAACACGGCGCTCCAGTGGCAGGCTGACCCGCTGGTGGCTTGCACCGGGTGGAGGAGGGGCATGGGGAGAAACGCAGGTCCCTGCAGAACAGTTTAGTGGTAGCTGTATGAGAGAGAGAAGGAGAGGGGTCAGGAATAAAGCCCAGATTTCTGGCTTTACTAACTGGATGCCAATGCTGCCAGTTACCATGGTGGGAAAAATAGGGTTTCCTTCCCCATGGAGTCCTAAGACTATGAGAATCTTCCTTCACTAAGCACGTACCCTGCATTAGGTGCTCTCCTGCCTTATCTGTAGGGAGGTATTAATACCGCATCAGAAGGCACCTTTGTAAACCTCACGGAGCTTTTCTTTTCTTTTTTTTTTTTTTAACATCTTTATTGGAGTATAATTGCTTTACAATGGTGTGTTAGTTTCTGCTTTATAACAAAGTGAATCAGTTATACATATACATATGTTCCCATATCTCTTCCCTCTTGCGTCTCCCTCCCACCCTCCCTATCCCACCCCTCTAGGTGGTCACAAAGCACCGAGCTGATCTCCCTGTGCTATGCGGTTGCTTCCCACTAGCTAGCTATTTTACGTTTGGTAGTGTATATATGTCCATGCCACTCTCTCACTTTGTCACATCTTACCCTTCCCCCTCCCCATATCATAAAGACACAGACCTACTAGAGAACGGACCTGAGAGTTTGCGGAGCTTTTCTTAAAAGAAATAATGACAACAAAGGGGAGCAGGAACCACAGCAAGGGCATTTCTGGGTCCAGCATCTCCCTTCTCTGCTCTCGAAGGGCAAGATTTCCACCACTAGCTGGCTCGGCTGCATGACAGCAAAAACAATAGCAGCCACCCCACTGCATGCCTACTGTGTATCAGGCCCTATGCCGGGTATTTTATAGCCATTCCTTCACAGTTTCACCAAAGGCCAATCTGTCAGCAGGGCTGGAAGGGCTGAATGACATCCTAGAGACAGTTAATGATTGGCCTATGGTTCACACCATGGCATTCCCTATGATTTGGTTGGTGCCAAATCATGGGTGTCACTGGGCAGAGATAGAAAGCAGTTTGTCATGTATAAATTTAACAGGCAATAATGCCGGCTACTAAACAGTATATCATTCCTAATGATGCTGTCAGCCCCTAATCAGTCTAATTTATATTGTCAACATGATATAATAGTCCCACCCAGTGTGGGCCTTCAGAAAGGCAGGATCCAACAACGTGCGAGACCAAAGTGGATTTCCACTGGTTCTGACTCTGGAAATCAAATGAAGATGGTTGATTCCCACTTCAGAGAATCAGAAGGCTGGGAGCTACATAGCAACAGCCAACAATATTTACACAGACCTTTACAGGTAACCAAATGCTTTTATAGATGCAATTCATTTTTCATCTCTAAATAGCCCTTCATCATGCCCATTTTACTGATAAGGAAACTGAGGCTCAGAGAGCCTCAGGCAACATGACCTAAGTCACACAATAGGGAGTGAGAAACCTGGGATTTGAACATTGACCTTCCCGACTTCAGAGCTCAACTAGCTCAACCCTCCCTTCCCTCACTCTGTGGACAGGTCTTCTGCTGACCACATCCTGGTTCTGCCTGACTCTACAGCAACCCCCCCAATGTAATGTCAGGCCCATGTGACAGCCTGGCCACATCCACGATGGTTTAATTTCTGCCATTTATGTGAAAAGAAATTACTCCCTAAAATTTAATTTGGTAAATTTCAATCTTTGTAAGCAGCTAATTCAATGAAGACACAGCCCAGCCAGTCAGCAGTTACTCTGGCTATTTCCATGCGGCCAGCCCCCCAGATAACAAAGAACGCTCCAGCATCCCAGGCTGTTTTAAATTCACATTCCTTCATTATTATGTCAAGGAAAGTCATTATGTGACTGAAGAAGATGCTTCCTGTCTAGAAAAATAAAATGAAATCTTGTGCGGCAGATTAGCATTTTCTGTCGGGTATTAAATGGGGAGCTTTTAAGCAGCATGATTTCTGAATTATGTGGTTTGATGATTATTTAACCATGTAGGCTGGGGATAACTATTTATTGAGCCTGCAGCAATGCAGTTCAACAGACCCATCCTTATGTCCCACGGATCCCCTTGAGGCTTTTGCCAAGAACCGGACCCCTGGAATCCTCTGGGGCAGGGCGGAGAGTCAGGGGAGATGGAGGTAAGTTTCTTGAGTCAGCAGTGATGCCTAGAACATGCACAGATTTGCATGTATGGATCAGAAGTTAGCAGACTTCCTGAAACTGATGTGTGTATGTGTGTGTGAAAGAGAGACAGACAGATTCAATACAAACCTATTAACCAGTTTGTTTAAGCCACTGGGGCCATGAACTTTTGGGGGCAGGAACAATGCTTATTCATCTTTGCATCTCCAGCACCTAGCACAGTGCCTGGAACTCACATATAACCACAGTTTTGAGACTGGTTGTCACAAACACTAGTAAGGGAGCAGAGCCATACAATGGTAGATGCAGTGGACCAGTGGGATGTAGACTCTATCTGGATTAGTGTCTGTTGTATTCTTAGTTCCTGGACCACTGCCTGGAACAGAGATGGGACTCAACAAATACTTATTGAATCTTCTGAATCTTCATTGAGGTGTAGGGGTAAAGAGTCTCTAGGACAAAGAAACTAGGACCCAGCTTGGGGAGGAGGCCAGGACAAAGGAGGTACCCTGGGATGATACAGAGAGTGGGAAAGTTGATGTTTAGCCTGAAGAGGAGCGGGCTTGGCATCAAGATCACTGCCTTTGCATCCCTGAATGGCCACCCTGCAGCAGGATTGGCCCTATCCTGGGTAGCTTCGGGGGAAGGAAGGTTATGGCTGGTAGGAATTTATTGCTGGTAGGTAAATTTTGAGGGAGAAAGGGAAAGAAATTCTTAAAGTATCTGTCCAAGGAAGGAATGACTTTCCCTAAGAGTTGGTGAGCCCTCATGTGTCAGAAGAGACTCAAGTTTGGGGAGAATATTGGAGAAGAACGAATAACATCAGACAGAAGGTTGAAGTAAAGGAGAGTCATAGACTCTCCTTTAAGGTCCCAGGAGAGTCTATGACTCATAATACATATTTGATTGATTGGCTTCTTCTGGTTCAGAGAAAGCTGAATCACATCTCCTGAGTTAAGGAGAGATGTTGAATGTGACCTTGAAGACCCTGAGATGGAGGTAACTACAGTCCGAACAGTTAAGATGGGGGACCAAGTGTGAAGAATCACATGCTGCATTGCATGGTAGAGTAACATGTCACAGGCACACAGTGCGGGGTTCAGGGGACGAGGTCAAGGTGACTGTAGCTTGGAGAAGTGCAGAGCAATTAGGGAGACGTCCTTGGAAGTGGTCAGGTTGAAAAGCTGAAGCATTCAGGAGGCACTGGGGAGGCGAGACCCACGGGCCATGAATAACAGAGCTGATGGGGTGGAACTGGGAGACTGGGGCTCTGACCAGCAGGGAAGGGGTTAAGGACAGTCCAGGAGGAGAAAAACCCAAGCAATCCAGGTCATTATGAAGGGTAAGAACTGAGACTGGGGATGAGAGAGCAAGACAGCTATCCCAGGATAAAGCAGCACCTGGTGGCATCATTTTAGCTGTGATGGAGGCAACCATGAATTCTGACAGAGGTAGAAGGCGGGAATCAAGGTTTTAGAAGCAGACAGTCCTGGCCTGAAGTCCTGACTCTACCACGTCCTGGATATGCGGTCTTGGACAAACGAACCTCTGGGCCTTAGTTTCCTTGGCTATAAAACTGGGCTAGAAAAAAATCTCTCCAGCCCTCTGAGGACTGGTATGAGTACTAGTTGGGGTTATGGATGTCAGCTCGATTTGCAAACTCTGAAGTGCTCGGCACTCACAGGGGCAGCCGCTAATGCCACGGTATTGCAGAGTCTCAGAACTGGAGAGTGACAGGGGCTGCCTTCTGAGGCTGGGGCTCTGAGTCAGGCCTTGAACTTACCACCAAATTGGAGCAAACTTAATTCTTCACTTGAGGGGTTGGTGTGATGGGCCTGGCCATGGTCCCACATGTGAGTGACTGTCCTGGGGGCAAATTCATGCTAGGATGTTGACTTCCTTTCCGTTCTACAAGTCGGTATCGGAGAAGTGTTGACAAGTGCTGACCTGCAGCCTGACCACAGCTCGCTGGCAAACCCTCCCCCGACGGCTGCCACCTGTATGGTGCTTCTACCTCTCCCTGGACCCTGTCCCCAGCCTTCCCTGGCATCTCATGGTGACATCACACCAATTCAGTGATTCCCCCAGGAGATAGCCACCTATCTGCCAATGACTTCTGGATGTGTACCTTCAGCCCTAACCCCACCCCTAAATTCCAAACTGATACATTATATTCAACGGTTTACTTTGCTATTGCCATGTAGATAAGGATCTCACACAGATACGACCCACATGTAATTTCTGGATGCCCCCCTTCCCCAAACCTGTTTTTCCTCTAGCCATTTCCTGCAACTGCCACCCCACCCCCAGCGTCTCTGGCCAACCCTCTAGACGTCTTCTGTCAGTCTGCTCTCCTTCCTTCACCCCCTTCATCCAATCCATCTGAACCCCCTGCCGGCTCTATCTCCCAAACATATGCCCAATCTGTCCCCCTTTCACCAAGTCCCCACGTCAGCATCCTCTCAGCTGGTAGCGCAGCGGGCTCCGGACTGGCCGTCCTGCTTCCTTTCTTGGCTTTTTCAAACCCCTTCCCTTCAAAGTAGCCAAAGGGATCTTTCTAAAGCATAAATCAAGTTATGTTCATCTTCTAAAGACCCTCTGGTGGCTCCCAGCGCACGCAGAATAAAAACAAAACTCCTGGGTGGAAGCCAGATTACACTGGGTCGAGGTGTGAATAGCATTCTAGGACATGAAGGCAGAGCACAGGAACACTTGCAAGAAGCGTGGCCGGGAAAGGAAAGAGAGAGACAGAGCTGCAAATGGGCAGACTGTCAAGAAAGTGCTTTTGGTACTTGAGAAGGGATCACTTCAGCATGCTAAAAGCTAAAGGGAAGAGGGGAAGGGTGAGTGATTTATTTAGGTAACTGATGGCTCCTGTACTCACGAGAAGAGATTCGTCTCAGAGCTAACTTATATCATCCATGATGGCATTTCTGCCCCCAGATAAACCGACTTTTGTCAACTCTTTTCGAAACTAAAATAAAATTGAGCTTCCTTAGTAAAGCCTACGAGACCCTCCAGGGCTCGGCCCCGCCCACCTCTCCAGCGGATGCCGCGGTGCTCACCAAAACATTAGACTGGGGCCGCGTGCAGACTTCAGCACGCATGCGTACAAGGCACCGGGAGCGCTCGTTGAAACAGGTTCCTGGTCCTCTTCCTCCTGCGTCCCTCCTCCTCTGCCCTTCCTTCCTGAGGTTCAGTCCTAAAGCCAAGAGGTGCAGCACAGCAAGGCAGGCACGTGCAGGAAGGGGAGGGCAGAGGGGAGCTGGGGGAGAAGGGTGATGGCGCCGGATGGCTGCCCCACGCAGGGCACCAGAGCCCTAACGGGGTGAGGAGGGAGGCAACACAGGATACCGGTACCCAAGCAAGTGAGGAGGATGCCACCCCAGAGGGCCATCCTGGCATGAGGTGCCCGAACCACACTGACTGAGAAAGACATCTAAGCAAGGGATGAGTGACTTGGCAAGGGGTGGAGTGATGGGGCAACCATGGAGAGGACGGCCTGGTGTGGGATGTCTGGGTCCAAGCAAAGCAAGAGGGGCATCCCCACAGACGGGTGACCGGCACGGGGTGTCAGAGCCCATGTGGGGTGGGTGGCATCCACACAGGGGTAGAGATGATAGCCTGGAATGAGGATTCAGAGCCCAAGCAGGATAAGAGGGTGCTGTGTAAGGGACAAGGTGGTAGCTGAGATGGGAGGTTGGTCACATTCAGGAGGATTGATCAAGAAAATATTCAGGACGATGGAAGCCAGGTGTCACGGGTTGAATTGTGTCCCATGAAAAGCCATATGTTGAAGTGCTAAATAACCCCCAGTCCGCAGAACATGACCTTGCTTGGAAATAGGGTTGTTGCAGATATAATTAGTTAATGAGGTTATACTGGAGTAGGGTGGGCCCTAATCCAATATGACTGATATCCTGACAAGAAGGGGAGATCTGAACAAAGACATGCATGCAGGGAGAACCAATGTGAACATGAAGACAGAGGTCGGGGTGAAGCATCTGCAAGCCAAGGAACACCAAAGATTGCCAGCAAACCTCCAGAAGCCAGGACAGAAGCCTGGAGCAAAGTCTCCCTCACAGCCAACAGGTGGAACCAACCCTGCCAACACCTTGATCTTGGCCTTCCAGCCTCCAGAACTGTGAGACAATAAATTTCTGTTGTTTAAGCCACTCAGTTTGGGTAGTTTGTTACAACAGCCCTAAGAAACAACTACACCATGTTTGCCATTACTGGGGAGGGAGTTATGAACACCAAAGGGGAGAAAACTAGAATGAACCCTGTGATTTTTGAATTTGAATTGGATGTATTGATGTGAACTCATGGTTTCCTATATTTAGAGGTAGATATAGAGGTAGAAATAAAGAATTTATTGAAATAATATTTATTAACTATTTAAAGGTAGAAATAAATGTAAGTGTAGTGTATGGGGGTGTGTGTAATATATATATACATATATATATAATCTAAAATCTTACACATATTTCTTAGCTCTGTCCTCTGAGAAACCCTTAAAGCGGTGACACTCCAGTAGCAATGAACATATCTAGCATCTTGTGCTCAACATTACTAATTATTAGAGAAATGCAAATCAAAACTACAGTGAGGTACCACCTCACACTGGTCGGAATGGCCATCATTAAAAAGTCTATAAATAACAAATGCCGGAGAGGGTGTGGAGAAAAGGCAACCCTCCTATACCGTTGGTGGGAATGTAAGTTGGTGCATCCACTATGGAAAACAGTATGGAGGTTTCTCAGAAAACTAAAAATAGAATTATCATATGATACAGCAATCCCACTCCTGGGAATATACCTGGACGAAACTGTAATTCAAAAAGATACATGCACCCCTATGTTCATAGCAGCACCGCTCACAATAGCCAAAACATGGAAACAACCTAAATGTCCACCGACAGATGAATGGATAAAGAAGATGTGGCACATATATACAATGGAATGTTACTCAGCCATAAAAAAAGAACGAAATACTGCCATTTGCAGCAACATGGATGCAACTAGAGATTATCATACTAAGTGAAGTAAGTCAGAAAGAAAGACAAATACCATATGATATCACTTATGTGTGGAATCAAAAATACGGCGCAAATGAACCTATCTACAAAACAGAAACCGACTCATAGACATAGAGAACAGACTTGTGGTTGCCAAGAGGGATGGGGGGGAGGGAGAGGAATGGACTGGGAGTTTGGGGTTGGTAGATGCAAACTACTGCATTTAGAATGGATAACCAACAAGGTCCTACTGTATAGCACAGGGAATATATTCAATATCCTGTGGTAAACCATAATGGAAAAGAATATAAAAGAAGAATGTATACATGTGTATAACTGAGTCACTTTGCTGAACAGCAGAGACTGGCACAACATTGTAAATCAACTATACTTCAATAAAAATAAATAAATAAATATTAAATAAACAAAAACATATCTAGCATCTTGGTTTCTAAATACTATTTTCCACTAATTAAAAAAAAAAAAAAAAAACCTCCTTAGAAAAATGGCTGATGCCAAGTCTGGGGCAGGGAAGGTACAAGATGAACCTGAATCTTGTTGTACCTGAAAGCAGGGAAGTGCTCAAAGAATGATGGGGACATGTCAAAAGGACCCAAAGGCAGTTTGCATGGGCTCCCACTGGTCAAATATGAGATGATCTGAGTACTAATTAAACAATGGTGGTAATGGATTATAATCCACTGAATAAAATGGGAAACCATGAGTTCATATAGAGAAATACAGATAAATGAATAAATTGAAAATGTGATGAGGAATAAAATAATGACATAATTTCAAAATGCCATCCTGCAAAACACTTATTTATTACAAAGAAGAAAAGAGTAACTTTATAGTGGAGAAGCCCAGCAGACACCATCTTAAGTCATCAAAGTGATCGTCTCCACTAATGGGACAAATTGAAATCACATGCCACCAGATAGGATGCAAGATGAAGACTGCAGTGTCACTTCTGTGCTATTCCTGCCAACGACGCATAAACTGAATATAATCATGAGGAAGCATCAGACAGACCTAAAATAACTGTCCTGTAATCTTCAGAAGTGTCAAGGTCTTGAAAGTCAAGGAAAAATTGAGGACCTTTTCCAGACTCAAGGGACATGAGCACTAAACGCAGCACATGATTCTGAAATAAATCTTTTTGCTTTAAAATACATTATTGGAACAACTGGAGAAATTTGAATGGGCTCTCAGAATTAGATGCATCTGTGCCTATCATTGCTAATCTCCTGATTTTGATGGCTGTATTGTGACTGTGTGGGAGTGTCCTTATTTATAGAAAATATACATTAAAGTATTGAGGGTGATGGGGCATCAGGTCATCAGTTTGCTTTCAAGTGGTTCAAGAAAATAGAAACTTTGATGTTATACTTTCTTTTCTGTAAGTGTGATTATGCAAGAAAAAACAGTAAGGTTTACCAAAAACAGACTCCTGGACTCTGTCCCTAGGGATTCTGATTTAGCAGGTCTGGGATGGGACCCGGGCATTTGCATTTTAACCATTTCTCAGGTGATACTGATATTACTGGTGCACAACCCTATGCGGACCTTCTCTCTGTTCCTGAAGTCACCAACTCATCATCATCATAGGTCCTTTGCTCCATACCCTTTACCTGGAAAGCCCTTCCCTCAGCTCCTTTGTGTCATTTAGGTCTGAACTCCAATGCCATGTTCTTGCGGTGGTGGTGGGGCTTTTCCTCTGGAAGCTCTAGGGGAGAATTTGTTTCCTTGCCCTTTCTGGATTCTAGAGGCTGTGAAATCTGCCCTGTGCACATTCCTTGGCTCGTAGCCCCTTCCCTCCATCTCCAGAGGCATCAGTGATGCGTCTCTCTGTGCCTTTCTACACCCCATCCTCTAATGGACACTTCTATCTCCCTCCTCCACTTTTTTTTAAAATAAATTTATTTATTTTATTTATTTATTTTTGGCTGCGTTGGGTCTTCGTTGCTGCACGCGGGCTTTCTCTAGTTGAGGTGAGTGGGGGCTACTCTTCGTTGCGGTGCGCTGGCTTCTCACTGCTGGTGGTTTCTCTTGTTGCGGAGCACAGGCTCTAGGCGCACGGGCTTCAGTAGTTGTGGCTCGTGGGCTTAGCTGCTCCATGGCATGTGGGATCTTCCCGGACCAGGGCTCGAACCCATGTCCCCTGCATTGGCAGGCAGATTCTTAACCACTGTCCCACCAGGGAAGCCCCATCCTCCACATTTAAGGATCCCTGTGGCTACATTGGGCCCACCCGGATATCCAGGATAAGCTCTTATCTCCAGGCCAGCTGATTAAGAGCTTTAATTCCATCTGCAACTTTAACTGTCCTTCGCTACATAACAATATATTCACAGATTCTGGGGATTAGGATCTGGATCTTTAGGGGCCCATTATTCTGCCTACCACACCATCTAAAGATCTATTACCACCTGAAACTGTTACTTGCTGGAATTACCTTACTACGCCTACTTGTATGGTTGTTTATCAAACAAGTGTCTAGATGCACCAGCAGGCAGCCACATTTCCTCTGGCATCTGGTTCAGCACTGCTCCTGGTATCTCTCTCCTAACTCTGAAATGAGCTGTTTGTGGAAGACCATGTTCCTTCATCCCTTCCGTCTAAGTTTCCTCATCTCTACAATGGATAGAGCAGCATCTACCCTGCAGCATTCTTTGGGACAAATGACAGAAGCAGTGGATGCAAAGTGTATATGGCAAGGGCTAGAACACAGGGGAAGCACAGTACGTGTTCACGCTTGCCCCTCCCTCCCTTGTGCTGTTAGGGGTCCAAGGCCCCAGGCAGGGCTGGGCGTGGCCTCTTCCACAGGCAGAGCCCTGGCCACTCGCTGCTCCTCCTCATCCCCTCTCCCCGTGGCCTCCATGACAGTGAGGTTCTATCCTCAGCTTTTCCGAGACGCCTCGACCAAGAGAATATGACGGACTCGATAGCCATGCTCAGCTCTCACCCAGCCCCAACTGGTCCACCTCCACATCCCACTACACACACAGAGACACACGTTCATATCCTTCTGGGTCATCCCACTCAGGCGACCGGCTTTGATGGATGTGAGCTTTCCTTTGGAAAGGAGCATGTGGAGGAAGCTTCTTCTTTCTGGAGCTCCAGAAAAGAGCTGACCTATTTGAGCAGAAGACCTGTGAATATATCACTCATCAACACTCCTCCACTCCACCACAACTACTTTTCTTCCTTTTGGATCTTATCCTAAGGGCCTTACCTATCTCCCGGTATGTGAGGGAAAATCAAACTAAGTATTATGTGAATGCTTTGCACTGCTGGGGTTCCAAGTATGTCAGCCTCACCATCACCATTATTATCTGATCCAAACCAGGCCCTGTGCCCTCCTGGTCAGAAGCAAGCCCCGCTGGATGGCTTGGGGCTGCACCAGAGTGGCTCTGGACTCTATAGCCCTTGGAAATCTTGGTTTTCCTCCTCTTTTCCTGCATGGGAATCCCTGAGCACCAGTTACTCACCCACACCCTACCAATCAAACCCATTCTTTTGTGCAAAGATATGCTACAAGCCGGGCGCAATTCTAGGTTCTAGGCATATAACAGTAGATAACGTAAACAGTCTTTTCCCTCATATGGCTCACAGTGGAGCCCACCTCTTTGGCTTTTAAGGGGGGAAGCAGGGTGGGAATATGGGTAGCAACTTTGGCCAGGGATGGCTGAATTCTCTAAATCTGTTCTCCTCTCTCTATCCTGTAGCTCTTAACTCATTTGAAAGAGTCACAGGACT
The DNA here is from genome assembly GCF_949987535.1 of Balaenoptera acutorostrata. NCBI lineage: Eukaryota > Metazoa > Chordata > Mammalia > Artiodactyla > Balaenopteridae > Balaenoptera > Balaenoptera acutorostrata. The sequence continues at coordinate 11,267,391 of NC_080083.1, forward strand.
GTCAAAGCATCTGAACAAAGTTATGTGCTTGCCCTCCTGAAACATGAACATGCACATTCACCCTTACACACACACACACACACACACACACACACACACACACACACACACCATTTTGCAAATAATCTCTGGGCATTGAGGAGCCACTGAAGCCCCTTGTGAATCTCGGGTCAGAAACCACTTCTCTCCACAGTTCTGTTCAATCCAGGCAAAACCCTAGTCTCTTTGAAACAGTCTCACTTTCCCAGAAGCCACAGAATTGATTACTTAAGAATTTTAGAGATTGCTGAATAACGGTTTCGTTTCACATCCAGCCCTATGGATGCTCACAGGTGAAAAGGAGAAGGACAAATGCTAACTCAGGCAGCCCAAAGGGAAAGAATGCCTCTTTAGATTTGCCAGAGAAAGAAGGGTTGTAAAGCAAAGGCTGTTGGAAATAGCTATTATTTCTACTTCATGTAAAAAAAATTAATGTTCAAATGAGTTATAATCTCAGTGAGTTGAGAATTTTCAACTGTACTTTCTGACTTTTAGACTGTAATGAGCAGCTTCCTTTTGTGAGGCCCCAGCTCCAAGCTGAGCCCAAGGGCTCTAGTCTCTGAGCTGGTGCATATACCCAAAATGATAATTAAAGCACATCATGGAAGAGAACATTTTCATCATATGATACAATTGGGGCCCAAGGTTTGGCTCTTCTGTGCTTCAGAAACAACGATGTCTTTATGTTCAGGAAAAAAATGCCTGCTAATTCTACCCAACTCTGAATCCCAGAGTCAACTTCTTAATAGCACCCTCATGCTCTAATCCATGAATAATTGAATACACAAACACTCTTCATTATAACCAGGTTCTGAAGGTCAGCTCTCCAGCCACTTCCCACTTTCTATCCGTTAGTGCCTTGGGATCTTACGGCAGCTCAAAATCAGCAGCAGAAGTGGGTTAGCTGCTGGCCGTGGTGCTGAAAGAAGACCTGTTCTCCAGAGCTGCTTGTCTGCTTTTCTCATTTCTGAATATTGTCTCCTTCACAGAATTACACTAGGTTGCACAAGGTGACTTATTCCCTGAAAGCAGATGTTTCCCAGGATATTCCCTTGGACTCCTGACTTACCCAGTCCTCTTCTCACTCTCCAACCCCCTTTCTAGCCACTCTCCAACAAGAATCACATGTTCCAGCCACACTGCACAACTTGTAGTTTCTCTCACACATCAAGCTGCCCCATGTATGCTATTTATTTAAATAGTACACACACACACACACACACACCATCCCTTCCCTTTGCATAACTCCTACAGACTACTGATTCTTCAAGACTCAGCCTAAGTGTCACCTTTAGGAAGCCTTCCCTGATTACACATGAGTTGAGTTTCCTTTACCTGGAAAATCCTTACCTCTACTACTTCAAATGAAATTAATCATCCTCAACTCTACATCCCCACAGTGTCTTGTGCTTCCCTCCATTACACTGTGTACCACTCTCAATTATGATTTTCTTTTCCACATTGCTTTCTCCACTAGACTCTGATTTTCTTGAAGTCATGGATCCTGTTGATATAGCTTCCATACAAATGCAGTGTCTGCCACATATCAAGAACTTACTAGTGTGGTATAACTCTGCATCTCCCCCTAGAATTACAGAAACTGAGGCCTCTGGGTATATTTCTACCAAGGTTACACATTATTTTCAAGAAGGGTAAAATGGAGGGAAGAAACAATAAAAACGATGATATATGTGAGAGAAGGGAGGATAAATGAAAAAAATTTTTACTGAAAGCCTGACTTGGAAATGGCGAGTGGGTTCTCAGATAAGGTAGAAAATAAAAGACGCTTAAAGAGAAAAAATCCAAGGTATTTACAGTTACAGGGGAAAGACTTTTCCTGTCTCCTGATTCCCAGGTAGAGGGACTTTCTCTAAATGCACTTGGCCTCTTGAAAAGTCTTAACTCCACCCCCATGAAGGTACAGTGAACCACCAGTTTGGTGGCAGCTTTCATGTTCCACTGTTTCTCAGTTAAATAAATCAAATACCTTGGAGGAGGAATTAACTCCCTTTTATCTATGCTCCTCAACCCACACTAGCAGGAGACGGTGACCTGGTCTGCAGATTTGCTTTTTGCTCTCAGTTGGGTGGTCCCAAGTTCTAAACTGGAGGTAGGGATTAACAAGCCCTCTTGACTTTACTAGATTATGATCCTCTAACTTGGCCCCTTTGGGTGATATTTTGATGCTCCTTGTTCCAACTCTGTCTATTCTCTTTTAGTTCTGAACTCAGCTGAGGGAGAGAGGTACTATTCACCAGATTCCTCTCCAAAGCCCCAACAGGTACCAACAAGTTTAGTCATTCATCCCATGAATATGGGATGAGCACCTTTGTGCCAGCAACAGTGTTACACCCAGGACTGAGAATTCCAGGGTAAGATGTAATATGTCCCCACTCCTCAAGGAGCTAGCAGACCTAGCTGAGAGCGACAGAATGAAGGGCAAACTACTGAAATACAAGGTGAAAAGTGTTATAATTCAGTCTGAGCAACGTGTTATGAAAACACAGAGATGAGATAGATTGATTCTGCCTGGAGGAGTACGGGACAGCTTTGACTGAGAGGGGACATTTGTGTCAGGTCTTGAAGAATAATTAGGGGTTTTCCATACAAATTAAAGGCTGAAGGCTATTCCAAGCAGTGCAAAAGTTCAGCCATTTTAAAGTGCACGGCATTTTGAAGGCATAACCAATATTTTGTGCAACTTCCTGGAATGCAGGGAAAGGGAGAAATGGTTAGAGATAAACATAGACAAGAGGCTGGAACCCAATGAAAGGAGTCTTCAATGCCAGGGTAAGTGATTTGGAATTTAACCTAGCATCTGCATGCAAAATGGGCAAAGCCCAGGGGCAAGGAAGGCTCTGTAATTTATAAAGATGCCACCTTCTCAGCATCTGACCCGTTGCCCCAGCAATCAACTCCTCGTGGTCTCTCTGAGCTCCTCCTGTCACAAAAAGGAAAGGAGGAAAAACAGAAAGGTCTGAGAAGGCTGGTGACCTTGTACAATTATCCTTTTGACAGTGATTTTTCTCAGAAGTGTTCCCTTAGCTGTGGCATGATTAATCTTTCTGCAACCATAATCTAGTATTTCATCAAAGCACAGATGGAGTGACAAGGGCCATGTACACTTCCCGGATCATAGGAACATGCTTAGGATGTTGAATACACCCCCATTAGATTTGGAGAAGATAGGATAGAAATGAGAGAAAAGATAACCTAATTGGCTAGAGAATATCATCTCTAAGAGGCTATCAATTCCTGCAACTAAAATGGAAGTCTTTCCAATTCAAATGACCTGAAAGATGCCTTGTCTGTGTGGTGGGGACACCCAATCCTGGACCCAGCTTTTTTTTTTTTTTTTTTTTGGCTGCGTTGGGTCTTCGTTGCTGTACGAGGGCTTTCTCTAGTTGCGGCAAGCAGGGGCCACTCCTCATCGCGGTGCGCGGGCCTTTCACTATCGCGGCCTCTCTTGTTGCGGAGCACAGGCTCCAGGCGTGCAGGCTCAATAGTTGTGGCTCACGGGCCCAGTTGCTCTGCGGCATGTGGGATCCTCCCAGACCAGGGCTCGAACCCGTGTCCCCTGCATTGGCAGGCAGATTCTCAACCACTGCGCCACCAGGGAAGCCCCTGGCCCCAGCTTTTGACGCTGGCCTCAGGCAGAGAGGAAGATAAAGAGAAGGAATGAAGGGCTGCCCCAGGCATCTACCCCAACCAACTTGCTCATGTCCCCAGGACCCAGGACCCCCTCCTAGAGCTAGTTACCAGCAGGAAATGTCAGCTCCAGATAAAGGGAATATCCTTCCCTTGACTTCAGTGAGTGAGGGCTGCCCGGGCTTGACCAAGATCACCCTCTCTGTCCGTCATCCAAAACCCCACATCCTTGAAGATGCAGTACAGTGTGCCCTACAGCAGGGCCAGCTGTCAGAGGAAAACCAGGGGAAAACTCCAGGCCCAGCCTTGGGGAATTAAGAACAGAGACGAAGACCAAGGTCATGATCTTAAAGTACTATTAGCCTACAAGAGCTGTCCTTGGGTAGAAGAGCAAAGAGACGGAGCAGAAGACAGCATTCTTATCCCCAGGGAACTCAGTCTAGGCAGTGAGGAAGGGTCAAAGGTGAAACTAAGAGAGGCGTGGGCCAGCCTGTTGCAATGGAGAATAACAAGCTGTGTGTATGACGCACAGTGTCCAGTTCCCTGCCCTGGTCATCTCTACCCAGTGGGAAAGCTCAGCTCTTCCCTGAAAATCCTTATGTCAGAAACAACTTTTCCCTCCTCCGCTCCTATAGACTTGTTTGAGCCTATTTTCGTGGCCTGAGTTGCTTATGGGTCAGCCTCTTTTATTAAACAGCAATGTCCTTGAAGGCAATGACTATGTCAAGTGCCATACCCGGCACATGGTAGATACCCAATAATGAATGCTAAGACTGCAGAATGCTAAGACTGCATATATGCTTGATCCCTGAATCAGGCCCACTCAGTAGTTTTAGCAACAGGTGCTCCAATCCTTTCTTCCCAGCTCAGCCTTAAACACAACATCACTTTCTGTGTTACTATGGAGATGCCACCTCAACTACATTTATGCATCAGAGAACTGAAGTCCCGAGAACATCAGTGATATTGCCCGTGACCCAAGAACGTTTCCTCCAATGAGCACAGGACTTCTTCTATCAGAGAGGGAAAGAACCACAGCAGATTTGCCTGCGCCACGTAGCCGGTGGGAGTTGTTAAATGCCAGGGAAAGCAGCTGTTTGTTTAATTTTGTCATCTACTTTTCATTCCAAGAAACTGAAACTGGATACGCACAATAGGAGGATATTTTTAAATATTCAGATCGAACAGTGGCATTTGAATGAAAACTTTCCCTTGGAGACTTTACCAATTCCATTTTGTGCCAAAAGAGACACTTGAGTTTGTTTGTTTTTTTTTCTTTAGCTACTTTTATTCTTTAACTGCTGATTGATTTGGATGCCCGAAAAGTATGTGAGCCAGTCCTTTGGGCACCAAGAAGACCACTGTGTGCACTTGGAGACACATCCCCAGGTCATTATCTCATTGTCATCACCACAATCATCACCATCATCCTTGAGGTCATCACCACCATCATACTATCATCCTTGAGGTCATCATCACTATCATACTATCATCCTTGAGGTCATCATCACTATCATCACCATCATCCTTGAGGTCATCATCACTATCATACTATCATCCTTGAGGTCATCATCACCATCATACCATCATCCTTGAGGTCATCACCACCATCATACTATCATCCTTGAGGTCATCATCACTATCATCATCATCCTTGCGGTCATCATCACTATCATACTATCATCCTTGAGGTCATCATCACTATCATCATCATCCTTGAGGTCATCACCACCATCATACTATCATCCTTGAGGTCATCATCACTATCATCATCATCCTTGTGGTCATCATCACTATCATACTATCATCCTTGAGGTCATCATCACTATCATCATCATCCTTGAGGTCATCATCACTATCATACTATCATCCTTGAGGTCATCAGCACTATCATCATCATCCTTGAGGTCATCACCACCATCAAGATCCACCACTTACCAAGAACTTCTCCAAGCCAGGCATTGTGATAGGTAACCTCTAATTCCTGCAACAGCCCTACAGTCTAAGTACTGGCTTCTCCATTTTACAGGTGAGCACATGGGACTTGAGCTATTCAATGACTTGCCCAGGGTCACAGAGCTTGTAAGTGGTAACACTTGGGATTTGAACCACTGCTTCTCCATATGACGTGTATTGAGGACAATGCTGGTTTGCTTTACAGGGGCCATTCTTATTTGGGGTGGGCTATCCTTCCTCCTCACCCCACCTCCCAACTTCTGATCACAGCCTTGAATTTTCATCTGGGACCCACCATTCCCTCCCTCTCAGTTCCTGCGGTGGCTCTAGCTCCAGCAGTGATGTGTGACATGGTCATGACTAATTGGAGCTCAAATCCCATGAGATTATAGCTGAGGCTTCTGGGAGGAAAAAAAAATGTCCTTTTGTCCCAAAATTTCAAGATGGGAGGAAATAAAGTCTGGAGCTGCTGTCCTGGTCTTGCTGCCACTGAAGCCTATGGCTAAAAACAGCCCAGGAGAAGGCAGAGCTGAGCGCTGGGAAGGAACCAAGCCCTGAATGCAGCCATGCCTGAAGCCATATCCACCCTGGGTTGTGCAGTTACACGAGCCAGTGAATCCCCTCCCCTGTCCCTTTTCTTTGGTTTGGAACAATTTGGGTTAGCTTTTTGGTCACACACAACAGAAGAAGTCCTGCTGATGCCCTCTCCCTCTCAATCCTAAAGTTCTGGTTTCGTGCCCTACATTGTTTCCTATTGCTGTTGTAACAAATTACCACTCTCATGGCTTAAAATGACACAAACTTATTCTCTCACAGCTCTGGGAGCCAGAAGCCCTAAAATCAAGGTGTCAGCAGGGCTGTATTCCTTCTGGAGGCTCTAGGGGAAAATCCGTTTCCTTGCCTTTTCTGTCTGAAGGCCACCTGCATTCCTTGGCTCATGGCCCCCTTTCTCCATCTTCAAAGCCTGCAGCACAATATATCCAAATCTCTCCCTCTCTCTCTCTGTCTCTCGCTCTCGCTCTCGCTCTCTCTCTCACACACACACACCCCCCCCCCTCTGCTTCCTTTGTCATATTTCCTTCTCTGACTCGGACCCCCTGCCTTCTTCCCTCTTATAAGGACCCTTGTGATAACCTGGGGCCCATCTGCATAATTCAAGAAAATCCCCCTTTATTAAGATCTTTAACTTAATCATATCTGCAAAGTCTCTTTTGCCATATTAGGTAACCTATTCCCAGATTTTGGGGCATTAGGATGTAGACAACTCTGGGAGGGCCATGATTCTGCCTATCATGTGCCCCAATCCAGCATCTCAGTGTGTGTGTGGCGGGGTTGGGGGTTTGCTATTGAAGTCTCTCAAGACAAGGGCTGTCCCCAGGCCTTGATGTCCAGCCCTTTGTCCCTTACAGAGTCCAAGCAGAGGTTCTTAGTCACTGGACCTCACACTTGTCAGGACAGGCCCCTAGGAGATGCCACAGTCATCAGAGTTGTCAGCTCCATCTATGTGACCCTGAGCAGTTCACTGCCCTCCTCTGGCCCTCAATCTCCCTTTTGTCCCAGGAGGGACATGAACTTTGATGGTCTCAGAGACACATCCAGCTCAGACCTCCTACTTCCTAAGATCATTTAACTAACAGGCAGACAAAGGAAGGTCCAACCTGCCCCTCACCTGTTAGTGGTGAGAACAGCACACAGTTTCCAGAGACAAGTCATGTGCCCAGGACCCAGTAGCAGGAACGATCAAGAAATCCCTCAGCTTCCATATTCTGATTAAATCAGCACAAATTTAATTTGGATGTAATATTTAAAACATGACCCATAAAAATATCCACAAGTACTACTCTACTGGGCCTCCTGGAAGGAAAGACACCTTTGGGGGCCAACAAGAGGCCTGTTTTGTGCTCTCATCAATAGGCTCCGCCAGGACACAACTGAAGGATTTGCAGTGAACTGTGTAGCTCAGGGAGGTGTTTCTATGAAAGGTCACAGGACAAGGTGAAGTCGAGAAAACGCCATGCTTTCCTCCTTGACATTTCAAGGCAAAGGAAGGAAGGAGACAATGGTGGGAAAGGTCAACCTAAAGTATGTAAGGATGACAATTCAAGGGGACCACAAGGTTGAGAGGACGTTTGGGGGGGGGTCAAGGAGCCAGGCCTTGGGTCAGGTCCCTTTAGCCACTTGCATAGGGCAAGTCTTTAACCCAACTAAGTCTCAGTTTTCTTGTCTCTAGAATGGGAATTCAGACACCAGCCTCACGCACTCACAGAGTGGTTCTATGACAAGGTTGGATGAAAGCCCCTTGGAAACCATGAAGCCCACTTCACAGGTGAGACAGCATCAGGGCACCATCAGCTTTTTATTAGTGGGTCTTTTTTCAAAGAGGGCTTCATTCATGCCAGAAGCAGCCTACCGCAGTGGCCCAGGGCTGGCTTGGAATGGAGACTGCCTGGGTCAAAAGCCTGGCTCTGCTGTTTACCAGTGGAGGGGCCTGAGGCAAGTTACTTAACTTCTCTTTGCCTCAGTTTCCTCATCTGTAAAATGGAGATGACAGAAACGATACCTACCCCCTTGGGCCGTTGGGAGGATTTTACAAAGTAACGTGTGTAAAGCGCTGAGCTCCAGGCTCCGTATTCTACAACGAGAAGATAGGAATAGGCCATGTGGGAGGCTCCTTCTGCCTTTCTGGGCTTCTGGGGTTCTGATGTACCCCTGCTCTGAGAAGGGGGCCTCCAGAGCTCTCTGTGGGGTTGGCAGAGGAAGACAGCACTGCGGCTGTCCCTCTGCCCCATCCCACCTCCTTCTCCTCCCTTCCCCAGACGGAGAGTCCCTACAACCCCTCCTAATTAACAGTGTGCATGCTCAGGGCCCCCTTCCTGGGGAACTCAGCCTGCTACAGCCCCTCCCAGAAGCACCGTGTATTGCCGGAGCTGTCCCCCGAAGGAAACAGATGTCCCGTCTGCCTGGTGGCACCTGCCTGAGCTCAACTCTTAGTCCCCTGAAGCTGAGAAATGAGCGATGGGTTTGAGGCAGCTGGTCCCACCGCCCCCTCTCACCAGCTGTGAGGCCCAGGCCAGTCAACACCCACCTTGCCTTTCCTATCTGGCGGCACCCTCCCTGCGCATCTCCCAGGGCTCTCGCCAGGATCTGCCGAGGAGGCAACAGAACACCTTGCAGGCTGGAAAAGGCTGAGCCAACGGGAAAGGCTGTTGGAATGAATTAACACCAGCTCCGCCGCCAAGCCGGTCCTGCGTTCCCTCCTCTGCCTCCAATTTCTTTCCCCATCATGTTGCCAGAAGCCCTGCATGCCTATTTTCCCCCCAAAACACCAGCTGCCTGGCAAAGCCCTATTCCTGACTGCAGGGGAAGTGGCCAGGATTCTCAAAGGCAGCAGAAATTTGGTCCTGAGTAGCCTGTGACTCAATGCTGGAGCTCAGCTGGCTCTCAGCAGAGACCTGCCCCCTCCCTCTCCCTGCCCACAGCGACCCCCAAGCCAGCTCCCCATCATTCCCGACAGACTCCTGTTAACAGCCTGTCCAGTGGAGACAGTGTGGCCCAGACTTGGGTTCTTACCTGGTGGCTGGAAAGCTCAGTTCTTAGATGCTGCACTTAATTTCCTGTAACAAGCGACCACAAACTTGGTGGCTTAAAACAAGAAATGTACTCTCTTACAACTCTGGAGTCTAAAATCAAGGCATCGGCAGGGCCACACTCCCTCTGAGGGCTCTAGAAGCTGACCTGTTCCTTGCCTCTTCCAACTTCTGGTGGCTTCCCCAGAGTTCCTGGACCTGCGACTACATCACTCCAATCTCCACCTCCATCTTCACAGCACCTTCTCTGTGCGTCTGTATAAAATCTCTCTCTGCATCTCTTTTATATGCATCCGTGTGATGGCATTTAGGGTCCCCCAGATAATCCAAGATAGACTCCTCCTTTCAAGACCCTTAACTTTGCCTTATCAGGTAATATTCACAGATTCTCGGCATTAGGACACGGCATATCTTTTGGGGGGCAACCATTCGACCTACTGCAGGTGCTCTTAGCAGATCCTGGAGGACTGAAAGGGAGAAGTCATGCAGGCAGCCTCTCTGTAGGGAGGACCGTGGTCTGGGCTGTTTTGAGATCTGTTAAAGGTTAGCGGCCCATGGAGGTCACTGCACAGGCAAGGTAGCAGGATACAAGATTAACATACAGAAATCTGTTGCATTTCTTTACACTAACAATGAAATATCAGAAAGGGAAATTTTTTAAAATCCCTTTTAAAATCACGTCATAAAAACAAAATACTTAGTAATAAACCTGACCAAGGAGGTGAAAGACTTACATGCTGAGAACTATAAAACATTGGTAAAGGAAACTGAAGATGATTCAAAGAAATGGAAGATATCCCATGCTCTTGGATTTGAAGAATTAATATTGTTAAAATGGCCATACAACCCAAAGCAATCTACAAATTTAATGCAATCTCTATCAAATTACCCATGACATTTTTCACAGAACTAGAACAAATAATCCTAAAATGTATATGGAACTATTGACATAAAAAGACCCAGAATTGCTAAAGCAATCCTGAGGAAAAAGAACAAAGCTGGAGGCATAACTCTCCCAGACTTCAGAAAATACTACAAAGCTACAGTAATCAAAACAACATGGTATTGGCACAAAAACTGACATATGGATCAATGGAACAGAATAGCCCAAAAATAAACCCACACACCTACTGTCAATTAATCTTTGACAAAGGAAGCAAGAATATACAATGGAGAAAAGATGGTCTCTTCAGCAAGTGGTGTTGGGAAAGCTGGACAGCCACATGTAAATCAATGAAGTTAGAAGATTCCCTCATACCATACACAAAAATAAGCTCAAAATGGCTTCAAGACTTAAATATAAGACGTGACACCATAAAACTCCTAGAAGAGAACATAGGCAAACATTCTCTGACATAAATCATACCAATGTCTTCTTATGTCACTCTTCCAAGGCAATAGAAATAAAAGCAAAAATAACCCATTGGGACCTGATCAAACTTATAAGCTTTTGCACAGCAAAGGAAACCATAAACAAAACAAAAAGACAACCTACGAAATGGGAGAAAATATTTGCAAACGATGTGACCAACAAGCGCTGAATTTCCAAAATATACAAACAGCTCATACAATTCAATAACAAAACCCAACCAAAAAACCCAATCAAAAAATTGGCAGAAGGCCTAAATAAACATTTTTCCCCTGTGCTTTTTAGTGCATGTCCTGTTTGTAATTAAACACACGTATGTATAATCATGTGTTTAAGCATATGACTTCCTCACTAGACTCTTGAGACCGACGAAGGTAGAGACCATACCTGTCTTATTCACCACTCTATCCTGAGTGAATAAATAGAAGATGGTCTTCTGATATTTGCTTAAATCCTTCTGGGAATGAAGAACTCACTACCTCATGAAAAAGCCCATCCATCTGTGCTCAGCTCTGACTATGGAGAAAGTCACCCCAATTCCATTTTTCTAAGCTGTCCTAGTCTGGCCATAGTCCTATCTTTTCATCTGTATGTCTGAAGTAGCACCAGCTACTACCAGGAGCTCTCATGTGGCCTGGAGAATGATCTAGAAGACATGCCCAATCTTCCGCAAGCTCTTTGACCTTCTGGAAGGTCTTCACCTCCTGTCTTCACATGCAACCCCAACTCAAGTCACCTGCAAAAACAATGCATCAATGCAAAGATAACAGAGCACAATTTAGGACTAAAGCAAAAGCTCATTAATTTTCAGGGAAATGCAAATGAAAACAAAAATGTGATCCTACTTCTCAGCCTCCAAATTAACCAAGATTGATAACATCTAATGCTGGCAAGGGTGTGAGGAAAAGGGCGCTCACAAACCCTGCTGGAACTGTAAATTATTTCAACCGTTTTAGAAATTAATCTAGCAGGACTTATTAAAGTTAAAGATATGGACTCCCTCTGACCCAAGAGCAATGCTGCTTCTGGGAATCTCTCCAACGGAAAGAAAAGCACCCGTCCAAAAGCTGTGTAAGCAAGAATGTTTACTGTAGAACTGTTCATCATAGAAAAAGGCAACTGGAAACTTCATACTCTGTGGAATACTACACAGCTATTACAAAGCATGAAGCTGATCTGTACATATGGACTTGCAAAGAGATGTACAAAATACTGAATAGGGAAAAATAATACGGAGAATAATGTATAGAGCACGTTTCTGCCCTATTTTTTAAAAGCTGTTATAAATGGAGTCACATAAGTCTGCCACATTTGGAGGCAAGGGTGAGGCTGGGACCTCAGCACCACAGATGGCTTTGGGGTACATGGCTGATGACTTGTCACACCAAGCCCACCGGCTGCTAACCGCTACCCGTGGGCAGAGCTCACCCGTCTCAGCCTCCGATCAAGGAGATTAAAGCTGACATTAAATCTCATGTTGGCTGAGATTAAAGCTCACCTCCTCACAAGAGCCCCCCCCCCAAAAGGCATGGAGGTCTCCCCGCAGGACAAGCTGTTCTTATTCTTTAGGCTGAGGGGTGTTAGTCACCACAAAGTTCATTCCAGACTCTGTGGACATGGCCCTTCGGCACATCTTGGATGAAAGCCAGTTGCAGCCCAAGAGAAGAAGTTCTTTCCCAAAATTCTACCTCAGTCGATTGCGCACACACACACGCACACATGCACACACGCACACATGCACACCAAAAACCTAAGTCAACCAGTCATAGGTCATAAGCAGATAAAATGAGGTGAATAGACAGAATTTCTTTAGCAAACTGTGCAAGAGCCTGAGGCCAGGATGAAAAGATCTGAAGCTTAATTAACATGCAAATACAATTTCCAGTCTAATGGCTTGTAACTCACAATCAATGTCTTTGTGAAAGGGAATGTGACAGGCACTTCCTGGTCCCTCCACCCAGCCCGCAGCCTTTGTCACTCGTGCCCCTAACACAGCCCAGAGGCTCCAGGCTCTGCGCGGCTGACTCACATCTGCATAGAACTGTACAGACCAGTCAGTGGCTTTGAAGTCTGAATTCGGAGTCAACCTAGTCTTCTAGTGTTTAAATTCTGGAGTCCACTGGTAAAGTTCACAATTTTTAAAATGGAGTTATTATAATAAAAGCTATGGAGGGGACATCTCCAAAGTGTTTGCAGTTGTTGCCCCTGGGATACAGAATCAGAAGAAATGGGGCTTTGTGTTCTGCATACTTCTGTGTCCACTGATATTTATAAGAAGCATGTATTACTTTTGTAATTTAAAAAATTATGAAAAGCCTAGATGTTCTCTGGATATGATGATTTGGGTTGTTTTTGTTTTACTGTATCTTGATATTTAAAGAATCACAGACTAGTGAAAACAGGGAGGGAACGTAAAAGCTCATCTGGTCTCATTTCCTCACAATTCAAGAAAAGCCCAGGGATGGGAGAGCGGGGAGGAAAGCAGTTTTGACCAGTTTCAAAGCAAGTTACTGTTAGCTCTGGGGCAGATTGCCCTGGTCTCCTGATACCCAGACACTGTTCTTTCCCTACAAGAACTGCAGGCCCCAGCTCTGGCTCTCTCACCCACCACCCCCTCTGCACACTTAGGAAATGCAGAAGGACTAAACCCAGCATGCACCATCCTGAAGGTCAGCTCTGGGTCAGAACTTGACCTACATCTCAGCCACCTGAGCTTTCCAGCCACCACCTCAACTCCTGCTACAATCCAGACACACCCTGTCTTCTCCAGGGTAGGAATAATAATCACAGTGATCTGGTTACTGTCCCTCTGTCATCAGTTCTTCCCCAAGATACAGAGAAGATGTGGGCTACGAGAGGAGACCCCTCTTGGGAACCACTGCAGCTGGGTCTGCAGAGTGCCAGCCCCACCGTGACTTGGCCAGTGTCACCAGCATCAGCCCTCACCCCTCCTTGCTTTGCAGCCAGCATTTCGGACATAGGGCATAACTAATAGAACAAACACCTATCCCATGGTACTAGCACAGTGCTTCTCAACTGGAATTTAAAAAAAAAAAATACAAGTGTCTGGGCTCAGGCACCAGCATTTCTTAAACCTCCTCAAGTGGTTCTGATGTGCATTTCATGCCTATGTGTTCATTATGTGGATGCTGGGATTCTCCATTTGCCTGAACTACCTGACTTTCCTCAAACTATGATTCTGGAGCAGGGCCTTGCCTGTAATGGACAACAGTGAATTATACTCAGGTGCACCTTTGTCGGATTGAGTTGCTTCAAGGTGGCTAGTGTGGGAATGGTGTGTGGGCTCCTGCTTCCTTTTGGCAAGCTCCAGAGTCTGGGGTGAGAAGGCCCTGGTATGCATTGGATGTGGAAGTGGGTGATTGATTGGTTTGGGCAGAAGGAAAACACCACGCATCGATTCAACTACGTCACTCAAACCAAGAGCCAATTCCAATCATGAGCAGCCGACCCTGCAAAAGGATTGAAGGCAAGAGGTTCAAACTCCTTAACATTTCTCTGATAATGTCGAACTGGCCGCGTTCCAAACGCCAGGCCACTCTGACCAGCCATTCCCCCTCCTCTAGGCTTCTGGAATGGCTCCTCCCTGGTAAACCTTTAGCGGAAGTTCATAGTGAATGGAAACTTGGCCACAGTTGACTTTCCAGCACCCGGGACAGCGTCTGGCATGAGGCACTGCTCTCGCTCAATGTGGCAGGTTGTCCTATGGAGCTGTGGGGTGGAGGACTTAGCTTCAGCACCCTCCAGCAACAGGGAGCTCAACCTTCGGCTTCCAGAGCTGCACGCGGAAGGCCACCAAACTCACCCAGACCCCAGAAACCAGGGCCAAGAATTGTGGAAGGAGATTCCTTTAGAACCACCTTTGGCCTTGGACATCCATGTAGACCAGGGCACTGTGCAAGCAAGGCCCTAGTAATCAGAGCAGACTGAGGACACCCCAGTCAGTTCCCTCCACTCAGGATGGCCCATCAGTACAGATCAGCATAAAGTGAATACAGACAGACTTATGCTATGCTGGCCCCACTGCCTGCAGATACAGGTAGGAAGAAAGATTCAAAATTAACACATTTTTCATAATATCCTTATCTATTTTAATGTATTTTCAATGACAAAAATAATGCATACTAAAATCAAACAGTAAAGAAGTATAGAAAGAAAAAGTGAATATCCCTCCCTACCCCAGTACCACCTCCACAGCTACCATTGCCATCCCTCAGGATGACCATCAACAACTTGCTGTATATCCCTTCACATCCTCCTCTAAGCTCATAAACACAGAGACACACATAAACATGTACACGAATACGTGTTCCAATTTTCTTTTTCTCTGAAAATGTAATCATGTACTTAGTAAAATTTGTTTTTTAATGAATATCTTTCTAGGTCAAAATACACAGTTCTGAATTGTTCTTTTTAAGAATTGTATATTATTCCATATGGATGAACCATATATTACTAAAACAGCCTCCTATGCATGGGTGTTTTAGTCAGGGTTCCTCAGAGAAACAGCCAACAAGATGTGTAGAGAGAGAAAAAGAGAGAGAGAGTGAGAAGTTTATATTAAGGAATGGGTTTGTGCAATTGTGGAGGCTGGTGAGTCCAAAGTCTGGCAGGTTAGGCCGGCAGGCAGGAGACCCAGGAAAAGTTTGTTTGAATCTGAAAGCCATCTGCTAGCAGAATTTCTTCTTCTTCTGGAAAGGTTGGTCTTTTTCTGCTAAGGCCTTCAACTGATTGGACAAGGCCCACCCTCATCATGGAAGGCAATCAATCTGTTTCACTTAAAGTTTATTGACTTAAATGTCAATACCTTCAAAAATACCTTCGCAGAAATATCTAGAACAATTTTGACCAAATATCAGGGTGCCGTGGCCTAGCCAAGTTGACACATAAAATTAACCATCACAATAGGTATTCAAACATGTACTGAATTATTACTAAATGGCAAATTCTAAGCTGGTAGATTTTTGTTCACATAATTTTATTTAATCTTCACAATAACCCTATGAGGTACGTAGAACTACCCGAATCTACCCATGATGAACTGAGGGTCAGAATTCAGGGTTGGCTAGCTATAAGTCTTGAATGCTGACTCACTCTCACCAGCTATGTGAGCCTAAGCTATTTAGTTAACCTCTGCCCTCAGCATTCCTCTCTGTAAAATGGGTTTAATAACCGCATCTACGTACAGGGTTGTTATGAAGATTGGATGGGAATGCATGGTGCCTGGCAGATTATAAATGTTCAATGAAGACGTATTATTTCCACCATGATTCTGGCAAAGGAGGCTGGGACCCCCTTGGATGAAGTCCACAGTACATGGACACAGCAGGTGCCTAAACCATTTACAAACCACTCCCGTCACCCGCAACCTTCAGAGGCTCCTTAATTAAGCAGCAGCCTGTCCCACCACCTGGCGGTGTGTTCCCATTTCCTGGCCTGAGCTACAGTGTTGCCACGGTTGGCGCTTCACAGAGGAGATCTGAGAAACATTAACACTCTCCGAGGCCCACGCTCCAGACCCACTGGGGAGTCCACCTCTCCATCTGCCGTGGGCCCCAAACCAAGCATGCAACAAACAGCCCCGGCGCAGGAGTAATTAAAATGCCGTGTTTAGAACACGCTTTCAGTGACCGAGGCGAGGCCGCTCAGCTCCAGATGCAGCACGTTCCCGGTGAAAACCTCTTGGTCAGGGCCCCAGGCCACTTCTGGGCAGCAGGATAGAGCCTTCATGACAGGATCATCTGGTGGCCGCTCTGCCCCTGCTCTCCCTGTGGCTGGACTCGCCTCAGGGACCCAGGATGCTGAGAAGCCACTGCCATCTGTTCAAACCTGCTACTTGCAAGCCACCGAGGGCTGGAGGATGATGTGTGTGGAGTAAAAGCCTGGGACATCAAATAGGACAAACTGCCCTGTTGTCCTCAACCCCACACGCACACCAAGACCACCCTCATTTAGACATGAGAACTGAAGTCACAGTTTGCTTCAAAGTGTGGATGGCTGGGACCAGCAAAGTCACCAATTTCTCTCTGGACTTCTGAGAGAGAGAGACAATGGTATGTCAGTCTTGAGAGTTGATGGATTCAGGCAGAACTGGTTTACCAGCCACTTGTTCTTCCCCTGTGCTATGTAAAAAGGCTCCACGCTAATGGAAGGGAGAAGAGTTGAAGGGAAAAGAAGTGAATCTGACAGACGGCAGCTAAGTCTACTGCCCCTCCCCGCCAGGGCAGGAAGAGGGAATGGAAAGATACAGGAGGGTTCCAGCTGAAATGGGGGGGGGGGCAGCATTTGAGAAGAGAGGAGCCTTATGCACTGCTAGCTGGATAAAGTTTTGGGGTTGGAAACCCACAGATGCTTCCTGCACCCGCCCGCCAGGGAAGGCATGGATGAGAGGCTTGAGAAGGAGCCAGGTTCTCAGGGATGCAGGAGACAGGACCAAACATCCCCGGGTCCCCAGGTCAGAGACTCAGAGAGTGGCTGACAGTGGGAACTCAGAGGATGAAATAGGGCTCACTGGAGAAGTGTAGAGTACCAGAAGAAAGAGGAGCCACTGGCAATACCAAGCGCACTGAACAAGGAGCCCAAGACTGGCCTGGTACCCCCAGCGACAGCCAGCCACAAAGCAGGCACCTCAAGGAAGTCACATCCCCACACCCTCCACCATACTGCCATCCTAAGCAGGCCTTGTCTCATCTCTCCTTGGGGCCAGAGGAGGAGAAGGAAGGCCTGGAGTAAGTATAATTGAGCTAGCCATCCCAAATACAACCCCCAAATAAATGGATAGGCTAAGAAACTTTGGACTGGAAGAAATGAAGTCACCTGCACTTTATCAGCTGGGTGCTTGGAGTCAGAAAATATACCCAGTTCTAGAAATCAGTAACATCACGCTTTTCCCACAACCAATCCTGTCACCATTAAAATTCCATACCCATTACATATACAAATACCAAAAATAACTACATGACTCCTCGTGATAGATTTTTCTCGATGGAGCACTGACAGCAACACTTTCCCTATGGCTGGGAAAGGCAGCAGCCTATTTCTTTTTTAAATTAAATTATTTATTTATTTATTTACTTTTGGTTGTGTTGGGACTTCATTGCTGCGCACGGGCTTTCTCTAGTTGTGGTGAGCGGGGGCTACTCTTCATTGCAGTGCATGGGCTTCTCATTGCGGTGGCTTCTCTTGTTGTGGAGCACAGGCTCTGGGCGTGCGGGCTTGGCAGTTGGGGCTCGCGGACTCTAGAGCACAGACTCAGTAGTTGTGGCTCATGGGCTTAGTTGCTCCGCGGCATGTGGGGTCTTCCCGGACCAGGGCTCGAACCCGTGTCCCCTGCATTGGCAGGCGGATTCTTAACCACTGCGCCACCAGGGAAGCCCCAGCAGCCTATTTTAGAATTGTCAGAATGCCCATGGGACCATCATGCTAAGAATTTCTGTTTGGAAGCGGCAGTATTACTTGTAGGAAAAATCTTAGCTCCTCTCATACCCGGTCATGGAGGGGTTTATTTCCCCCGTAAGCCTTCTGTGGTTATCTTAGTCTGGGTTCCCCCAGAAGCAGATTCTGAGATAAAGGTTTGAGAGCAAGTGGTCTATTTGGGAAGTGATATTAGCAAGCTCTGTAGGGAGTGGGGAAGTGAGCAAGCGAAGGCAAAAAATTCAATACGAGATGCTTTAATGCGCAGGTCAGCACTCTGGGCAGCTGGTCTGGAGCATTCTCCCATCACCACCACCAGGGGTGAGGAAAGTGGGTTATTTGTCTGCCCATTTCTTTTTGTCATTGGCCAAGGGCTGCTCTTGATAGCATTAACTTCGGGCATGCAGCCTGGTCTGCACCTAGGCTGAGCAGAGCATCACAGATGCCTGCAGTGGCACACTGGCTTGTGCAGAAATGGTGAGGGCTGAGGGGGCACGTGCAGGACACGCATCTGCTACACTGGGCATGCTTGTGTCTTGCTATAGCAAAAGCCTTGTCTAATCTCCTAAATCATAAACCAAATAACTAAAATGTCATGCCTAAACAGTCTATGAAATAAAAGTGATAGTCTTAAAATTGGGAAGGACCATCTATGCCATTTGGTCGGACATCCCACCCAACACAGGAAATCCTGCTGAACCATCATTCCAAGCGAAAATCATCCTCCTCTCAACTGATCCAAAGAGAGCAGGACCACTCCCTCCTAAGCCCACCTCTCTTGCTGTAGAAAGTCCAGACTATGAGACAGTGTTACTTCATCTTAGTTCAAAGTGTCTCCCCTTGTAACTTACACCTATTAGCCCAGGTTCTGTCCTCTGTAAGCCACACAGAAGAAAATAAAACCAAACAAAACACTTGGCCATCTGTGGTAAGCAGATTAATAACCCCCCAAAGATATCCACAACCTAATCCCCAGAACCTGTGAATGTTACCTTACATGGCAAAAGGAACTTTGCAGGAGTGATTAAATTAAGGACCTTGAGATGGGGAAATGACCCTGGGTTATTCAGAAATGCCCAATGTCATCACGAGGAAGCTTATAAGGGAAAGAAGAAAGCAGGAGGGTGAGAAAAGATGTGAAGATGAAAGCAGAGGTCAGAGGGTTAAGATTGCTGCTTTGCATGGTAAATATATACAATGGAATATTACTCAGCCATAAAAAAGAATGAAATAATGCCATTTGCAGCAACATGGATAGACCTAGAGATTATCATACTGAGTGAAATAAGTCAGACAAAGGCAAATACATATTATATCACTTATATGTGGAATCTAAATTTTAAAAATGATACAAATGAAACAGAAACAGACTCACAGACTTCGAAAACAAACTTATGGTTAACAAAGGGGAAACGTGGGAGGGGAGGGATAAATTAGGAGTTTGGGATTAGCATATACACACCACTGTATATAAAATAGATAATCAACAAGGACCTACTGTATAGCACAGGGAACTCTACTCAATATTCTGTAATAACCTATATGAGAAAAGAATCTGGGACTTCCCTGGAGGCGCAGTGGTTAAGAATCCACCTGCCAATGCAGGGGACACGGGTTCGAGCCCTGGTCTGGGAAGATCTCACATACCGCGGAGCCACTTAGGCCCATGCGCCTCAACTACTGAGCCTGCGCTCTAGAGCCCATGAGCCACAACTACTGAAGCCCGGGCGCCTAGAGCCCGTGCTCTGCAACAAGAGAAGCCACCGCAATGAAAAGGCCGCGCACTGCAACGAAGACCCAACGCAGCCAAAAAGAAATTAAATAAATAAAAGAATCTGAAAAAGAATGGATATATGTATATGTATGACTGAATCACTTAGCTGTACACCTGAAACTAACACAACATTGTATATCAACTATACTCCAATATAAAATAAGAATTAAATGAAAAAAATAAAATGTTACTTCCCCCTCAAAAAAAAAAAAAAAAAGATTGTCGCTTTGCAGACAGAATAGGGAAGAAGCCAATGAAAGCCCCTAGAAGCTGGAAAAGACAGGAACAGATTCTCCCCTAGAGCCTCCAAAAGCAGCACCACTCTGCCAACTGACCCCTTGATTTTAGCCCAGTGAAGCTTCTGACCTCTAGAACTGAATGAAAAACTGATGTTGTTATAAGCCTTTGGGGCTTATAAGGTTTGGGGTCATTTGTTATAGCAGCAATAGGAAGCTAATACACCATCTTCATGGCGGTCCCTGATGGAGGTAAAGGCAATGGCTATGCACCCTCCCCCCCCCCACCCCCCCCCCGGCAACTATTCTCCTTTCCAAACGAAATACTGTTTTCAACCACCTCTCACAAGACGTGATTTCCAGGTTTTTTCCATCCTTGCCATCCTGCTCTGTAATCTTTCTAGTGCCCCATGTCTAATATATGCCTTTACACGGTGGCCCCAAGTCATGGATATATGACTCCATGTGAGACCAGCTCAAGCCCAGAAAGGACAAGGATCCCGGCCTCCCTTGATCTGGATAATCTGCCTCTCCATGACATTCAAGTGTCGACAGCTTTATCATGCCAACAAGCAAAACCCTGAGTCCTCTTCATGTGAAACGTTTCAAGCTTGTTCTCCCTCATATACGTAGGCAGTTGAGTTTTATGATGCAAGTGTAGGAGTTTACGTTTCTTCTTCTCACCCCTTGAACTTTTACTTTTCTTCCTTAACTTCAACCCACTGTTCCAACCCATCTAAGTTAATCTGAGTACCAGTTAAGGAACCAAAACACAGTCCCCTGCAGTAACCCCACCCTGTTGTTTCCTTCCAGGCTCTCCCTCAGCCTGCTGCAGCCGGAAAACCAGCCTCGACAGCTACCCCTTTCCTTGATATCCCCAAAGACAGGCACAGGTCCTTTGCATTTCAAGAGTTTTGCTAGTGATCACTGAGAGGAAACCGAGAGGGAGTAAGAAAACAATGAATATGGGGAAATTAAAGTGGTTCCAGAATCTTACGAAGTCCTTCATCTTCCCAGAATTGCACTGAAATGACCAAAGAAATAGAAAAATTAGAGATTGTCTTAGCTCAGGCTGCTATAACGAAAATGAAATAGACCAGGTAGCTAATAAACAGCAGGAATTTATTTGTCACAACTCTGGAGGCTGAGAAGTCCAAGACCAAGGCACCGGCAGATTTGGAGTCTGATAAAAGCCTGCTTCCTGGTTCATTGTCGGCTATCTTATCATTGTGTCCTCACATGGCAGAAGGTTTGAGGGAGCTCTCGGGGGTCTCTTTTATAAGAGCACTAATGCCATTCACGATGGCACAGCCCTCATGACCTAAGCACCCCCCAAAGGCCCGACCTCCAAATACCATCACACTGGGGTTAGGTTTCAACATATGGATGTGGGGTGGGGGGGAACATAAGCATTCAGGCTCTAGCAGAGCTTTGCAACAGACAGTGATGCCAGCAGTAGACAGAAACGTGGAAGAATACCTGGGAGGTGTGGAGCCTCCTCTTGGAATGGATGGAGGGGAAAATGGTCAGTAAAAGAACAGATCATGATCCATACAAGAAAAAGATTGGCCCATCTGAGAAGTAGGCGAAAATTTTTCTCAACAGAGCCCTGGAAAATCTCTAAGCTCAGGAAAATCTCTAAGCTCAAAGCAACAGAGACCTGGAGCAAGGAAGTGGCGTGATCAGGAGGTGGCATGCCAGCTGGCAGCCGGGGAAAGTGCATGTGTGAGCTGCAGGCAGAACAAGTGGCCGGGATTGTTCCGACAGTCGCTTGGCATGGCCTGAACTGGGTGAGTGGAGAGGGGGGTTTACTGAAACAGGATACTGGTGTGGCAATAAGACTAGATAGAGGAAGGCCAACTGTATGTCACCTCACCAAGCATGATTTCAAAAGTCAGAGCCCCAAACCCTTAGCTCAATACCAGTAGCCCTAATTCACTGGATTTCAATTATTTTTATAAAACCCAAAGTAAGAAATACATTTTCAGCATGACCCAGCATGTGCATATATACATGTTCCATTTTAAAAAATACTTATTCTTACTACTTGTGTTGCATTTTGATATTTTCTATTCTGGTCTAGTCTGTTTTATTTAAAAAAAAAAAAAAAAAAGATGCGGGCCACAGCCCACTAATGTGATTTAATGTAGCTTAGGTCTCCATGGTAACTCCACCACTCTCCATACACAGATACCCCTAAGATGCTAAGACACTCCTAAGAGGCTAGAAGAGGGGGTAGAGGCAGGGAAGAGTCAGAAAGAAGAAAATGTATAGGTTTCAGGGACTCTTCCAGAGCCCCAAGAATTCCTGGCACCCCTCAGTGGAGAAGACATGACACGGACATGGGCTTTGTCACACATCTGCTAAGGGGGAGGTGCCTACCTGGTGTGGTCCCAACAGATGTGTAAAGAGCTTTGTGCAAATCAAAAAGAAAAACACAAATGCCACAATCGGAATAAGGGCCAGAGGCATGAACTGGCAATTCACAAAAAAAGTGAACTATGTGTGACAAGGACATAGCTTATTAACTTAAGAATATCGCCCCACTTCCAGCCCTCTAGAATCACTTCTGTCTGCAGGGGTGAGAGAAGTAGGGAGGAAATAGCTTTTGAGCAGAGTCCTTTTAAGTTATGAATTAGATCCCCTTTTATGTTCTTTGAGAGATACAAGTAAAGCCTGATTCCTTTTTAATTACTTTGGGCTACTTGTCTGTGCTTCTCTGATTAAGCTCCCCTCTGCTGGGCCACAAGACCTTGGCTTTCACATGGGTTACACAGATGAAGCGATGTTTAACCTTCCCTGAGATCAAAGGAATGCAGAATAGCAGGACAGCACGAAGTCATTTGAACCCACCAGACTGGAAAAGGTTTATCATCATGCCAGGGTGGCAGGGTTGTAAACGGCACCAACTTTCCAAAGTGTGACCTGTTGCTATACATCAAAATTTAAATTGCACATGCTCCCTGATTCAGCAGTTCCACACATACAAATTTATTGAAGGAAATAATTGGAAAAGTGTGAACATATACTTACAAGAAGGTAGAAAGCTGAAAACAAGCTAAATGGCCACCACTAACATTTACCTACCACTCACCGAGTACCAGACACAAACAGATCATTTGAAGGCTTCATTTTAGTTAATCCTTGTGTCAACTCTATAGGATATGTGTTGTTACCGACATTGTAGAGCTGAAAAAATTAAGACTCAGGAAGTTTAAACAACATGTCCAAAGCTTGTTTTTTTTGTTACAGAGCATAACCCTACAATGACCTACTATAGAGATGTTTAAAAGCATTCGTTTAAGCAACAAGTCTTTATTGAGTTCCTACTATGTGCCAGGTGCTGTTGTAGATGCTGAGGACACAGAGGGAAATCCTTGCCCTCAAGTTGCTTGCAGCTATCTGCACTCACCTGGGAGGATGGCTACAAAACTGTGATAAATGGGAAAGCAGGTTAAATAGTAGTACTGTTGTGTATAATATGATCTATTCATTCTTTCATTCAGCCATTAATTTCTGAGCAGCTCTTCTTTGCCAGGCATTTGCTGGGCCGTTCTCTGGACTGTAAGACTCTCACTGCCAGCAACTGGTTCTTTCAGTCTCCTTATTCATAGTCGAGCCCAGGGCAGACACAGAGCAGGTACATTAGTAACGTTTGTTGACTGAATGAGTGAACAAAAGAAAGTAGGGGACATAAAAGGCAGCAGGCTTCGGAACAAGATACTTCCTTTTTCCCAAAAATGGGAGTATTCTTTTAATTTTTATTACAAAAGTAATATTCTTGAAAGAAAAACTGAAACAATTTAGTAGTATACAAAGTGAAACTCCTCCTACCAAATAATCCCATCCTTTAGAACAAATTCTTGATTCTTTCACGTACAATTTTCAGACTCCCAGTGTTGCCCCCCCACAAAAGGTTTCCCTCGTTATTCTCTGTCATAGCACCCTATCGATTCACTTTATACACTTATCAAATTGTACAATTACTTTATTTTTTATTGAATTACTTGTTCACGGTCTGTATTACCCCACACTGAATATATAAAAGCAAAGGAAAAATAACCTTCACACTGAAACTAAAGAACAAAAAAAAATGAGCTTCACTCCATATAGTTAACAACTAAGTTTGGAGACAACTATAGATTTCTTTTTCAACTAAGAAGTAACAAGGACTTCCCTGGTGGCGCAGTGGTTAAGACCCTGTGCTCCCAATGCAGGGGGCCCAGGTTCGATCCCTGGTCAGGGAACTAGATCCCACACGCGTGCCGCAACTGAGAGTTCACATGCCACAACTAGGGAGCCTGCGAGCCACAACTAAGGAGCCCACCTGCCGCAACTAAGACCCAGCGCAACCAAATAAATAAATAAAATTTTAAAAAAAAAGAAGTAACAAAAGGTATTTCTAGCTCCATCCTTCCTCCCCGCCTCCCCCAAGTCTGCTCCTTAAAAACTCTGGATCTTTTGTGTTCTTGGGTTTTTTTTAAGTTCTGGCCCAGGAGACCCCAGTTTTAAAAGTAACTCAAGAGTCCATGGATCAGACTTTCTGTCCCTAGAATTGCAGGGTGGTCTGAAGGTTAGCAAAAGGATTCGTGGAAGACTGGGGTCTTTGCCCTGCAGCATCCCTGTCTAAGACATTCCCCAGAGTGCCAGAGTTGCAGATAACAGGTAACTGTGACTCCAGGAGACGCGGGGATGTGTGTTTGCTAAAGATGCGAGAGCAAAAGCAATTAAAAAGGCATTTGTTGTGCTTTCTTGTCGACTTATGTTCTTAAAACTAATTATTTGTTCATTAAGTTTCCCAGTCTTCATCAAAGGTTTTGTCACATGGAAGTAGCTGGCAAACTTGACTTGTAGGTATGAAATAAAAGGCTTAGCAGAAGCAAACTATGCCATGGTTTCTGAGGTAATCAGGACCAACCCTCTTATTAAGACCTGTAAACTCTGGGGTTAGAAATGAAAACATACATAATTCACGGTTTTATTATCAGCTCTTTGTGATGTGAGAATTAGCCAGGAGCCTTATCATCTTGATTTTTACATGAATCTTCTTGATATGCTTCCAATTTTAAAGCTTTGAGTATTCTAGAAAGGTGGCACCAAAAATTGTATATTGGGAATTCCCTGGTGGCGCAGTGGTTAAGAATCCGCCTGCCAATGCAGGGGACACGGGTTTGAGCCCTGGTCTGGGAAGATCCCACATGCCGCGGAGCAACTAAGCCCGTGCACCACAACTACTGAGCCTGTGCTCTAGAGCCCGCGATCCACAACTACTGAAGCCCATGTGCACAGAGCCCGTGCTCTGCAACAAGAGAAGCCACTGCAATGAGAAGCCCACGCACCGCAACAAAAAGTAGCCCCTGCTCGCCGCAACCAGAGAAAGCCCGTGCACAGCAACGAAGACCCAATGCAGCCAGAAATAAATAAATAAATAAATTTATTTTTTAAAATTGTATATTAATCACAGTCGTTCATTTCCATTAAAATTAAAGTGGAAAATCTATAAAAGGTATAAAGCCACATCAATAAAGACAACAGGAGGTGAGTAGCAGGAGACAAGAGATAAAAATAAATTTCTGGAATCTGGAAAGTGGGAAGACGTGGGTAACAGGTGAAGCAATGTGGAAGACCCCACACCTAAGGGTATGCATGGAAATGGACACAGCCCAGGAAACAATCTGCCCTCCAGAACCCTGTAGTTGGGACTCAGAAATTTCACATATAAATGGAAATGAGATATGGAACCAAAAGCAGGGTGGATGAGTTGATTATCTATATAGAGAAAATCTGAACTCTCTCTTGAAACAAAACTTAGCAGCCAGGTACATATATCTAGGTAAAATATTGGAGAGTCAATCTCAAGGAAAATTGATAGTCCATGTATTGGTTATCTATTGCTGCATAACAAATTACCCCAAAGCTTAGCCACTTACAGCAACAAATATTTATTATCTTTCAGTTTCTTCAGATTAGGAATTTAAGAGTAGCTTAGCAGTACTGGCTTAGGGTCTCTCATAAGGTTGCCGCTGAGATGATACTAGGGCCATAGTCACCTCAAGCCTTAACTGGGGCTGAAGGATCTGCTTCCAAGATGACTCACTCTCCTGGCTGTTGGTTGGAAGCCTCAGTTCCTCACCACCTGGACCTCTCCATAGGCTGCTTGAGTGTCCTCATGACATGGCAGCTGGTTTCCCCAAACAGAGAGAACAAAGGGGAAACTGAAATGCCTTTTATGACCTAACATTAAAAGTCACATGTAGTCACTTTTGCCATATTCTATTCATTAGAATCAATTCACTAGGCCCAACCCTCACTCAAGGAGAATGGAATTAAGCTCCAACTTTTGAAGCATGGCATGCCAAAAAATTTGTAGACATATTGTAAAGCCACCACACCCCAGGAAAATAGACCTCCACATCTGGCATTTAAGGTGTCTCCCAGCTCCAAAGCCAACTCCTTGGTCAATATATTTAAAGCAAATTCCAGGGACTTCTCTGGTGGTCCAGTGGTTAAGAATCCGCCTTCCAGTGCAGGAGACGCGGGTTCGATCCCTGGTCAGGGAACTAAGATTCCACTTGCCTCAGGGCAACTAAGCCCACGCACCACAGCTACTGAGCCCGCACGCTCTGGAGCCCACGCACCACAACTAGAGAGAAGCCCGCACGCTGCAACAAAGACCCGACGCAGCCAAAATCAGTAAATAAATATTTAAAAAATAATAATAATTTCATTAAAAAAGCAAATTCCACCATTTAACATGCCTTCCTCATATTTATAGAGCACCTAAGCAACTGTATATAGCTTATTAACTGTATATAGCCTCTAAATATAAATTGTCTAATTATAAATCTAAATTGTCAACCAGAACACCAGATACTTAAGGGAAAAAACTTGTAAAAGAGAAGGATTCAACAATATTAAAAAGAAAAACGGATCCCTAGGGATTATAAATAATTCAGGAAATAGAAGATAAATTAAAAAACAAAACTCTAGTACATTCAGGGAGAATACAGAAGATTGCATCTATTATAAAATAAAATGATTCTACAAAATTTAAACAATCAGAAAACAAGAAAGAACACTTTGAAATTAAAAATATATCACTAAAGTATTTTTTAAATATGTAAAAGGACTGTTTTTAAAAGTCAAATCCGATAACCCTGAAAATATAACCTAAAAAAGAGACAGAAAAGATGAAAGAAAAAATAAGAGGCATATTGAAGAAATCTGGGAAGTCCAACAGATATTGGGAAAACTAGGGAATTTATCAGATCTGAAAGACATGAATATCAGAATTAAAATATTCACCAGATGGTCAAGCATAATCAATGAAAAAAAGAAGTCTATAGATAGTTCATTAGGAAATTTCAAAATGTCAAGGATAAAAAGAATGCTTTTTTGACCTTCTAAAGCAGAAACTGGCAAACTACAGCTCATGTACCAAATTTGACCCACCATTTGTTTTTGTAAATAAAGTTTTATTGGAACATAGCCATGCCCGTTCATTTGTGTATTGTCTGTGGTTGCTTTCATGCTACAACAGCAGAACTGAGCAATTGCAACAGAAACCATATGGCCCACAGTCTAAAATATTTACTATCTGGCCCTTAACAGAAAAAATTTTTTTTACTAACCTTTGTTCTGGAGAGAAAGGTTCCAGAAAAAGAGAAAGAGAGGGACAAAAGTTCACTCACAAAAGAACAAAATCAACCTGGCATCAGAAACTTTTTATCAGCATCATCAAACGTGAGAAGACAATGGGGAAAATGCCATCAAGGTGCTGAAGGGAAATAATTTATATCCTAAAATTCAACACTCAGCTAAAATATCTATCATATGCAAGAAGAGTGTAAAGATCTCTTCAGATATTCAAGGACTCAGAAGATTTACCTCCCATGTATCCTTTCTTAGGAAGTTATTTGAGGATGTGCTCAGGATAAATGAGGGAGTAAATCATGAAACAGGAAGAGATCCAGGAGACAGTCCTTGGATGGCAGCTGTGCAGTATGCCTTGAAAGCATTAGTCAAGGTTGGGGCAAGAAGGTGGAAATGTGGGGAGGGGGAAGAATTGAAAAATTTCCTTCTAGCTTTGAGAATTAGGGAAAAAATTAAGGAGGTAATATGGTGGGGGGATGGGGGTGGAAAAGGCAGAGGCAACTGCTGTCTGTGGAATTTACGGACCCAAGAGGCCTTGACCCTAAGCTTGTCTGCTGCTGAGGGGACTTGAGACCCCTTGAGTTATGGACTGAAAAAGAAGTCCACTTCTCCAGGAGGGAGGACCCCTGACAGAGTTTGGAATGTTCTTTTACCAGGAAAATTTGGTGGTCCAACCACCAAAGGGACTTGCCTCTTGGCTAAAGTTCATTTCTCTTCACTAAAGGGGCTAGGCTTGGCCCATCTAGGACTGGAAACTTGCCAAGGATGGTGGAGCTAAGGCTGAAGGCTTCTGCTTTCCTGGCAAAGGCCCAACCTAGAACCACCCTATTTGTGCTTGAGATAAAAGGATGTGCAAATATTACTAGAGCTGGTGGCTTCTAGGTTCTGGGTTCTGAGCTCTGTGAGGGCAACATTAGAGAAAGAAACCAGAAAATGCTCTTCAGAAGCCCCAGCTGGCCCCGTCTTCCGCAGCTCCTCTCCCCTCGCTCCCATGAGCCTCCCCCTCCCCTAAGCCCATGCCTTCTAGAAACGCTAATATATTCTCAGCTCATGAAGCAAGACAAAGCAATTCTTCTCTTGGTCTGTGAACGTCTGGTTATATCCTCAAGCCTATGTTTTCAAAACCTATGACTTCATCAATATTTTTTAGCCAACATCTATTTATCCTCAAGACAAATTTCACAACCAGCAAGAGTGGCCTATGACAGTTGTTGAAATAACAGGTTTTTTTTCTCTTTACCAAATTTCCACTTTCCAGGTGAGGAAACTGAAATCAGAGAGGTTACGTCACACGCTCAAGGTCACAAGGTTGGGATCAGACCCAGGAGTCAGAGCCAGGATTCAAACCCAGAGATGTGTGGCTCCAAGGCCTGGTTCCAGGTTCTCCCCTCTCCTCCTTTTATTCCAGAAAGGAGGGGCCCATCACTGGACTGTCCTCCCCAGGTGCCATTCAAGGCCAAGGGCTCCTAATTTCTGCGTGCCTTGGTTCACAAGTCCCAATTTCTGGTAAGGAGAATCTGATTGGCCAGATCAATTGTACCTTCTTGGACCAACCAGCTCTGTCCAGGGGCAGCAGAGGCTGCCGGGGAACCACTGAGTCAGGAGGGCAGCTCCTAGGGAAGACGAAAAATGTGGGAGCGGGAAGGCCATCCCAAGGGGGGCATGCTTCTGATGAGTAAATTTTTTTTAATAAATTTATTTATTTATTTGCTTATTTATTTATGGCTGTGTTGGGTCTTCGTTGCTGCGCGCAGGCTTTCATTTTAGTTGCAGCGAGCAGGGGCTACTCTTCGTTGCGGTGCGTGGGCTTCTCATTGTGATGGCTTCTCTTGTCGCGGAGCACGGGCTCTAGGCACGTGGGCTTCAGTAGTTGTGGCACGCGGGGTCAGCAGTTGTGGCTCGCGGGCTCTAGAGCGCAGGCTCAGTAGTTGTGGCGCACGGGCTTAGTTGCTCCGTGGCATGTGGGATCTTCCCGGACCAGGGCTCGAACCCTGCATTGTGTCCCCTGCATTGGCAGGCGGATTCTCAACCACCGAGCCACCAGGGAAGCCCATGAGTAAATTTTATTAGGCAGAATTGGTTGCCTTCCTATCTCTGTGTACACTAACATCTATAGCCATACAGAATTGTCATCATTTTTCACCAAATGCACTCTGCTCCCCCACCCTGAACAAGCTCCTCTGGCTCAAGAGCAGAAAATAGAAATGCATTTCCTCCTTCTCTGGGCTCTGGCATGGGGTGATTACTTGGCAAATAGCCCCGTCACTTTTGGTCATCTGGTACATTTTTTCTACCCAGCAGCTCCTCTTCCCAAACAGACCCAGAGACATTTCTCAAAATGTTCTGCTCAAACAAGCATGTGACAAAACACCTTGTCAGTTTGTCTCTTTCTTGCTGAAATTAGACCATGATGTCAAAACCCAGTCCTTTATTCATTTAGAAACGATCAGATAGTGGAGCGCTTGTTTTAATTTTCCAGGGAAAATAAGATGCTTCTTGACTAGCGAAGCTTCCTATAACCCTGGGAAGAGGCGTAATTATCTTCTTCAGAGTCAATCCCTTGTGGATCTCCTAATTAATTGTAAAATATAGATGAGGGCTGTTCAAAAAGTAAGTTTACAGGGTTAATTACTGGTGTATTATGCATGATATGATCATTGTGTTGGTTGGACAATTTTGCTGGGCACATCTAATAGAATAACTGATGACAGTTTCCAAGTCCCTCCTCTGTCAAGTGCATGAGTTGAGAGGAGAGACTGGAAATTCCTTCCACCTTTGACAGACGAGTTTTCGAGGTGCACCAGTGTTATCAAGGGAAATCAGCCCTATCTGTGGCAGGCCCTTGGCTGAAAATGACTAACTATGCACTCCTATACCTACAAGGCCATGCACACACACACAATCACACTTGCATGTATGCACACATACAAGTGTCTGTATACATATGCATGTGCACACACACACGTGCATACATGCACTCCGGCATGTGCGCACACACATGCATGCACATGCATCACACACACACACACACACACACACACACACACACACACACACGCAGATGTTACACAAAGAACATCAGCACCAAAGTCCAGAAAACTGGTTTTGAATCTCAGACCTCATACCTTGGGCATTTTCTCACTTGAAGACAGAGGCACCTGAGGACATTTTGCATATTTACAGCCTCCTGTTGGGGTCAGGAATATTAATGTGGGTAGATCCTTCAATGTTCATCTTTGTGGCAAAGACAGACGTACTTATTTGGAGGTTGTCTTGTCCTCACGTCCGGGTGAATGCATGTGGCAACACATAAGGACTGGTTTGCTGTTAACAGTCAGATGTTTTATCACCAAATATGCCAGGAGCCTATCAGAACACAAGAGCACCAGATAGGATTCCAAAAGAAAACCTTATTTTTCCTTCCTTTCCTGATAAAGACCCTAATGGCTTGGTGAGGAATGAGGGTTGCTATGAGAATGAGTTGTAACCAAATCAGGCAGATAAAGGCAAGGGTGTTGCAACTCGGGAGAAAAGGGAAAAGTCTGCTTCTTGGCTTGGGCTTGAACTATTAGGCTACTGCTAAAGAGGAGGGACATTTTCTCCTCCTTTTTCCAAATTCCTGCCTCTGCATGCCCACTTCCTAGCCCTCTCCAAGCACGGAGATGTCGGCCTGGCTGATCAGAGCCCACGTTTCACTAGCGGGCAGGGCTGCTGCACCTGAAGAGTAAAACAGCAGCCCCTCTGCTCCCTCTTCCCCTTCCTGCCTCACACTGCGGGAAACACAGCTGGATAACTACACCCCGAGGGCGTGTCTCACACTGCGGGGAAACACAGCTGGATAACTACCCCCCGAGGGCGTGTCTGAACCACTAGGTACGGACGGAGTCCATGTGAAGAACACAGGAGAAAAAGCCTGCACCTCTGTCCATGGTGGTCCAGAAGGGCTTACACAGAGCTGCCCCTGAGAGTAAGAGTTGCTGCCCCGGAAGAAGAAAAACAGCAAGTTGCGGACAGGTCAGAGCGTGAGCAGATGTGGAAGCATTAAAGACGGCACGTCGGGGACTGCTGAGTCGTTTGACAGGGCTGGGCAGCACTGGGGCTGGACAGCTAAGAAGGACTGCAAGTGTCAAGGTGAAGAATCTGGACTTTACCCTGTAGGCAATGGAAGCTTTTCGAGCATAGGAGTGACGTAATTTGTGCTTTGGGGATTTCAGACCGGTAACAAGTGTGGGAAAAGACTGGGGCAGGGAGTTCTAGGTGGAGACTGAGGCAGCGATCGGCAACGGGGGTGTCCTGTCTAAGGCAATGACAGCGAGGGTGGAGAACAGGAGATGATGCAGGGAAAAGGAATGAGGAACAGAGATGTTCCAGGGCTCGGCGGGAACTGGCTGTTCATGAAGAGGGATGGAGAGCAAGAGGTTGAGATGGCTCTGGGTTCGACTAGTGAGGCCTGGGTGGATGGTGATGCATCTACAGGAGGGGACACAGATAGGGGTGTGCAAGGGCACACACGCACTCCTCAGCCAATGGTTATCAGACCCCCATTCTCTGGAGTTCTCTCCCTTTACACCTCCCATCTATGACAACTAACAAAGTAATGAAAATATTAAATAGGGGCGCACACTATTTATAAACATTTAATAAGAAATTTCCATACCTAAACAGCTCCATGAGGTAGGCCAACGGAGGCTCAGAGAGGGCAAGCCACTAGCCTAATGTAACACAGCCAAAAAGTGAGAAAGTGCAGTCTTGACCTCTGACTCACAGTCTCGCGCTCCTGCTATGCCCCAGTCAGGCTAGAAAGAAACTTGGAGATCAGTTTGTCCAGCCCTCTCATTACCATTCTTTATGACACTTTGTGCTGTAGTAAGGAAACTCCTTTTAGTCTTTCTTTTTGCCACCACTGTCCTATTTCCTCCAGAAAGGAGCGCAGCCAGAGAGGTTATTTTGACACATTTCCTGAAGATGCTGTTTCTAGAGCGCTTGCCTGATAAAAATGATATATTTATTTGGGACGGCCAAGAGCTTGCTGAAATGAGGAATTTATCTGCATAGCTTTTGTTATTAAAGTGATTCTTCTTGTTTATTTCCTTCTAAGCTACTGATTCCATCTATAATGCATGAATTTCAGGTAACAGAAATTTTTCATGCAAGTAAATATTTTAATAACAACATTATGGTCTTGATTTGGAGTGTTCCAGGCAATAGCTTGGAGTATTGAACAGGCACTGCACTGGAGCCCAGGGACCTGGGTTCTCGTCCCTGCTCAGCATCTGTGACCTTGGACAAAATCCAGCCCTCTCTGGGCCTCCGTTTCCCTATCTGCAAAGTGTGGTGCTGCCACGTGCCCCCCCCCCCTGACTCACAGGGCCACTGTTAGGATCAGATGAGCGGACAGCTCCGAAGGTTCTTGTGGGGAGGCTGCAGGCTTCACCGTGCACCGGCAGCGGGAGCATGGGGTACTCACTAGGGTACAGACTTGCCACGATAACAAAGACACTCGGCAGTGCGGTAGCTTAAATAGAGTACTTTATTTCTCTCACAAAGGCAGGTGGGAGTCCAGAAAGGAGAAGTGGCCCCACCCTCCAGGGTCATTCAGGCACTCGGGGAGGGTGTTCAGTGCTACCACTCTCCACATGGAGCTTCCACCTCTGCATCCAAGGTGTCTGCTCCCACCGCTGTCATCTTCTAACAAGCAAAATGTGGCAAAAGGGAAGCCCGGACAAGTGGCTCTGCCTTTAAGGCGATGACCTAGACACCTAGACGGTACACCCAGCACTTCCACTCACATCCTATTGGCCCAAACTTAGTCACATAGGTCACTTGGCTTCCCCAGCCGCAAGGAAGGCTGAGAAATGTAGTTTCTAGCTTGGTGGCTGTGTTCCCAGCTACTACTTGGAAGGAGGGAATGGATACAAGGGGACACTCAGCATTATGGAGCGTGTGACCACGCAGGAAAATGGTCACAGGTATGAAACAGCCCACGGGATCTTCAGGAAAAGCAAACAAATGAACAGGTGCACGATGGGCCTGCCTTGTATACTCATTTATGCGTGTACTCAGACATGCACACCTGCAAACAGAGACTGGCTCAGCTGAGCAAAAGAATGAGTGAAAAGCAGCATATCTCCTGGTTTTCAAGATATGCAGTGATCCAAGAGAGAGGTGATGGTGATGTGGTTGAAGGTGGGGTAATCAGGTTGGAGAGAGGTGATGAGTTCAACGTCAGTTTTGCCTTCCCTGCCCTGGAAGAGGAAGGCCATGCTGAGGACAGTCTGAGGCTCACAGAGCAGGAGAACTCTAGCAGGCTGGACCTGGGAGGGTCACAGACTTGAGGACGGACCTCACATCAGACACAGTGCAAATCTTCCCTGCTCCATCAAGCTGGCAGTCATTCACTGGTCTTTCCCCAAACAGGGCTGTCTTCCCTTCCTTGAACCCCACCAAAGTATGCTAACACATTCTTTGGCTGAAGGCTGTACCCTCCAGCCACATGCATGTCTGGGCTATGACTTATGTCCCAAACAAGCTGACCTTTGGTCCAGACTAAGTCCCAAGCTCTGACACACCCAGGAGTCTCCCAAATATTCTCCAGGATCTCTGCTAGGAACCCAGAAGAGAGCGTGGCTTGTTGGTGCAGCACACATCACACTCCTGCCCTAACCCCAGCCCCAGCCCCCAGCCCATGGCAGGGCTCAGAAGACTCCCCAGGGTAGCAAGAAATGTCTAGTCTGAAGCGATCACATGGGGGAGAGTTCACTAATGTGAGTGTCACAGTAGACAAGACAGGCTGTGCCTTCAACAGACAGGAGACCATCAGAAGAGCCTCACTATTTACCCTTCACATACTCCTCAACTTACAGTAACAGTTCCTGTGTATTCATATCAGTTCATCCATAATTGTTTGTCAAAACCACTTTTCCCCTCATTATTTCCTGCTGAGGGTGTGAGATTATACAAATGTCTGTTGTAGCTGTCACAGAACCCAACACCATCACAAAGGAAGAGAAATTAACCCCCTACTTATTAGGAAATTTTTAGTTTGACTCTCTAGGAGGAAGTAAGTTATTAGATTATTTTTTTGAAATTGCATGAAGACACTGGTCTTGTGACATGCCATGCCAGAGTGGCATTATCTGCTGTTTTACTACAGGGGACCTGGTACCAACAGCCAGATTAACTTCTAGTTAAAATATATTTGCTGATTAACTTCTAGTTAAAATTCAGGTATCAAGCTGACTGATTCTGGCCAGAGCCAGAGCCTGGGACCCACATTTCTGTTGCCTGGGAGACTTGGGTTCTTGGTAAATAATAACATTTATTGAGCACTTTCAGTTCCAGGTGACAGGTGCTGTGCTGTGCTCAGAAACTTACGTACAAGCAAGCATCATTCCTCACCTGGATTGTGGTCATTCTTTCCTTCATCTCTACCAGCCCCATCCCACCCCACCTGTCTTTCATGGTACACCCAGAATGATCCTTCAACACCCAGATCTGATCTTGCCCTTCTCTCCCGCCACAGGGCCTTTGCACAAGCTCTTCACTCTGCCTGGAATTCTCTTTCTACCCCTCTTCACGTTCCTACTAATCCTTTAGCTCAAGCCCTATTTCACTCTGAGCAAAAACCAAAGTCCTACAATGGTCCAAGTGTAGAGTGACCATATAATATGTATCGTCCAAACAGGTACACTCTTGAGAGTGAGATGGGGTGCTATTAATAATTACGGCAGACCAACAGGTATGGATACCACTAACCTGGGAGACCAGGACATGGTCACCCTCTCTATAAGGCCATCATGACTTGGCCCTTTCCTACCTCTCTGACTCTCTTGCCTACCACCTGCTCCCTTAGTTGCTCAGCTCAAGTCCTCTGGCCTCCTTGCTGTTTGTCAACCATGCCAGGTCCATGGCCACCTTAAGGCTTTGTGCTGGCTCTTCCCATTGTCTTCTCCCAGGAGTGAGCTGAACAAACTCCTTCACCTCTTCCAAGCCACTGCTCAAAAGGCACCTGCTCAAAGAGGTTCACCCTGACTGTCCTGATGATGACCTCCATCATCATCTTCCCCAGAGCCATGGAGAACAGAGTTGGGTCATAGTGACATTATAAGTATCATCAAACTCATTTCCCAGACATCTGAAATACTTGCATGGTCATCAATTTGACACACTGATTCATTAATATAACTTTTGTGCCAGACATGTAACATGTAGGGCAGCTCTGTAGACCCCAAAGTAGACCCCAGACCAAGTGGCTTAGTACAGAATTCCTGATCTGTCCTTGTCAGTCCCCACCATGCTGGGAAAGTAATGCCCCAAGTCACAGAGATGCCACTTCAAGTATCTGCCTCCACAGGTGACAACCTGAGCAACTCAGCCAGGTAGTAAGAGGAGCCAGGTGGCCCCATGGGGACGGAGAGTCCTCCAGCTTGGGAGAAGCCCTGGAGTCCTCCATGCCCAAATGAACTGACCCCTTTGTAGTAATCAGAATTATTTCCATTAGAAGCATCAGAAACCCAACTCAAACAAGTATAAATCAAAAAAGCAAGGCTGGGGTAGGAATCTATGACGCATGTATCTGGAAGTTCCAGGATTTTCACCTGGTTGCAGGCATGGCTGAGCCCAAGGCATCCAACATTCTCATGGGATATTTTCACCCTGTGTTCACTGTGCTCCCAGTGCCAGCACTAGGCTTATGTCGTCCTCAGTGGTAGACATACCAGGGAGAGGAGAGAATCTCTTTTTCAAGAGTTTCAGCAAAAATCCCAGAGAAGGACCTCATTCACCCAGCTTAGGTCACATGTCCATATCTGAACCAATCACTGAGGTGCAGGACATGAAATACTCTGATTGGTCAGCTTGGGTCACATGCTCAGTCTTGGATCTCAGGTGATGGAATCACCCAAATCATAAGGTCATCCAAAGCAATGTTGAGTAGTCAAAAAATTATACATGTGTTTGGGACATTAATCCAATAGGAGGACTCTGTGTTGCACTACCCGACATCAGCTCTACAGAGCTCTGAAGTAGGTACCTAGGACTTGATGTTGTCACTGTTTCTATGTGACCATGAACAAGACATTTTCCTTCACAGAGGCTTAGACTTCTCAAATGTGATAGGAGGATAAAGAGCCCTGCCAGACCCCAGAGAGTACTGTGGGGATGAAATGAGATCGTGGAGGGACTGTTCTCTGCCAGAGAGGGTCAAGGTGTCCATCACTGGGAGAAGAAGGGGGCAGGGCTTTCCATCTTTCTGAACCACATCTCCAAGCTCCAGCTGGATCTGTGCTGGAGTATGGGTTTCTTTTCCACTTATCACTCAATGAAAAACAACTTCACTTCCCATTTATTTGGTCTTTGGATGCTGCCTCTCTCCCTCCCACTACCTCCACCCCACAGCCAAGAGGCACCTTCTCTGAGCCCAGAGGAGGGGAGATTCATCACTCCCATACAGAGTTCACACCATGCAGCCATGACCTGAACAACACAACCACAATTAGCTAATGTGGATCATTTTCAGCAGAAAATGAAGCATGAAATATGCAAAAATAATGAGCCCTTCACTGAAATTCCAGTAGCTGCTACAGGGTAACCAATTTGAAAAGCTGTTGCAATTCCTAGGGAGAAAAGCCATTAATAAGGACAGTGTTGAAATCATTATGTATGGACGCCGGAACTCACTCGATAATTAATTCAGTCGATAAATATGGTATTAATCCTCCCACAGTGTGTAACTTAAATGAGGCTTTTTTGAAATATTGGGTCCAGTTTTAGACTTTGAAGCTAAAGCAAATGGGGACATTGGCAATGGCAGGGAGGCCAACACAAGAGCCAAGCTGAATGGCAACACATAGAAGAAAGAGCCTGCCTCATGGCCCAGAGAAGATGCCATATCACCAGGGATCTCAATGTGAGACCCAGTATCGGACACTGGCTCAGATGGCCTGTGCCAAGCGTGTGCCAAGCTTCCAAATGGTTCTCCTTACAGGTCATGAGCTAGTTCTTGACTTTCCCAAACTTATCTGTGGGCAAGCAGTGGCAATGCCACATGTGCTTTCAGAGCCTACTTTGCATTTTCCTCCCAGCTTGCCCGAGACCTCCTTTAGATGGAAGAAGGGAGAAATGGAAAGCATCAATCTTTGGGGTCAGACCCAGGTCCAAATCTAGGCTCAGCCACTTACCAGCTCTTTGACCTTCCATTTCCCTTTCCTAGCCTGTAAATAATAAAAGTGCCTACCTTTTAGGGTTTTGGTGAAGAATAAAACATAATGGGTTGTAGACATAAGAATTTATAAGAACAAATAACATAGTGTGTCAGGGTGTTAAGTACTCTACCATGTGTCTAGTTCAGAATGAGAGCTCACTAAATGGGACCTCTTGCTATCCATTTCTTTCATCAAGGCTGGGCCCCCTGGCTCTCAGAGACATGCCTCCCATGCAGGTAATCAGTTGCTCTGCACACAAGTCAGTTTCTCATGCACTCTTCAACATCAAGGCTGGGGTTTACTCCTCGGGGATACCAGGGGGACCCTGGATCCCAGGAATTATTAAGCCTTCTGAGATCCCATGCCCATTGCATTCAGGTTGTACTAAAAGATCCATCTTATGAGATACTGCCCATGCGTTGACTACTGTTGAAGATGAGTGATGGGTACACAGGGGTTCGTTCTACCGTTCTCTCTAGTTTTGTATATGATTTCATTGGTTTGGTTTTTTTTAAAAGACCTATCTAAAATGGGCTGAATCGGGTTTCTAAATTCCATAGCTAGGAACAATATTGCCAGGTTCACAAATTGGCATTCCTCTCGCCCTTCTGATGGGGAGGCTACTCATCTTCTGGTTTAAGGCACCAAGACACTCTTGGTGTCTTGGTGCCTTAATCAACTTGTATTGATTAATGCCCAGGGGAAGCATAGGTCCCTATTGTGACTGGTAATAAGATAAAGGAGACCCAAACACCCTTATTTTTTTAAGAGCACTGAGGATCATAAGTAATCCAAGCAGAACTTCTTAAATCAAAGAAACAAATTATTAACTGTGACAGCTGAAATGTAATGAGATTCTAACTGACACATTTCCTAATTGTTCATAGGCAGAGTAAGTGATATAATTAGGAATAAAACTCAAGTTTTCTTCTTCTAAACCTGGTACTTTTTCTACTAAAACCATGCATGAAAACAATAATAACAATTACTGCAGCAAAAAGAATAGTAGCTAACATTTATTAGGGTTCCCTCTCTGCCATGACCTCCACTAAGCCCTCTCATTTAATTCTATCAATCAATCAGACTTTTGAGGAAGGTAATATTATTATCCCCATTTTACCGATGAGGGAAGTTAGGCTTAGAGTCATTATGTAACTTGCCTAAGGACATCTAGCCTGGGAATGGCAGGGCTTGGATTCAACCTGGATTTATCTCATATACATCTACAGGTGCCTGCTTGCTACTACGATTCCGTAGTTTAGTAATCTCCATTGCCAGGCATTTGGGTTCTTTTCCAATTTTTTCATTCTCACAAATGATGCTGCATTGGACATCTTTGTACCGGGCTTTGCTCTTACCCCTGTCTTACTCTGTTCAAATAAAACAGCTGCCCAAGGGAGTTTTGCCCATTTTGTTTACTTCTGTATCTCCAGTGCCTCGAACAGAGATTGGCACAATGTAGGCTCAATAAATATTTGTTGAGTGAATGATGGATGGAGGGAGGAATGGATGGATGGATGGATGGATGGATGGATGGATGGATGGCTGGCTGGATGGGTGTGGGAATACTTCTCTAGCACAGAGGAACACTGAAATATCCAGAAGTCTCCAGTTGTCTCCCCCCAAAACCATACAGTTTAAGACTGTGGTTCTCAACCGTGGCCACATATTAGAATCTCCTGGAGAAACTTTTTAAAATACTGATGCCTGAATCCTACCTGTAGACATTCAGATGTGAATGGGATGTGGCCTGGGCATTGAAACATTTAAAATCTCCCCAAATAATTCGAATGAGCAGCACACTAGTTTAGGCAAAGTCTGAGGACCACCCTCATCAGAATCGCAGGGAGCGGGGCTTCCCTGGTGGCGCAGTGGTTGAGAATCCGCCTGCCAATGCAGGGGACACGGGTTCGAGCCCTGGTCTGGGAAGATCCCACATGCCGCGGAGCAACTGGGCCCGTGAGCCACAATTGCTGAGCCTGCGCGTCTGGAGCCTGTGCTCCGCAACAAGAGAGGCCGCGATAGTGAGAGGCCCGCGCACCGCGATGAAGAGTGGCCCCTGCTTGCCACAACTGGAGAAAGCCCTCGCACAGAAACGAAGACCCAACACAGCCATAAATAAAATAAATTAAAAAAAAAAAAAAAAAGATGGCTAGCAGGACATCAGAGCCATTTAAAAAAAAAAAAAAAAAAAGAATCGCAGGGAGCACTTGTTAAAAATGCCAACTATTGTGCCCCACCCCCCCAGACCTATGGAAT
Organism: Balaenoptera acutorostrata; assembly: GCF_949987535.1. Classification (NCBI taxonomy): domain Eukaryota; kingdom Metazoa; phylum Chordata; class Mammalia; order Artiodactyla; family Balaenopteridae; genus Balaenoptera; species Balaenoptera acutorostrata. The sequence goes on from NC_080083.1 coordinate 11,307,545, forward strand.
CCGAATCTCTGGGGACAGAACCCAGAAATCTGCATCTTTAGTAAGCATTCCCAGGGATTCTGATGCACAGTAAAGTTAGGAGAACACTAATCTGTGTAAATAAGGGAAGAGAGATTAATTCTGACACAGTGAGTCAATCTGAACTTTCATTCATAACTCAAGTGTCCAAGAAATATCACATTTCTTTATTTTCTTTAAATCTAATTAAATCCCACTTCATGACCCCACCCCACCACTGTAGCAGAAATGCCATAGGTCATTATTGGGGCTACCCTCCCAGGGCCTAAAGGTCCCTCTGCCAACCTCCGCCCCCTTCCAGGTTGGGGCACTCACTCCCCCCTCCCCTCAGGGACACCCCCCCAGACACCACAAATGACAGAGAGAAGAGTGGTCTTCAGGCAGCTTCTGCTTTTAGTACTACAGAAGCTCTAAATCCAAGAAATCAAATGGCCTGGCAGCCTTCTTGGAATGAGAAGAGGGGAAATCTTAGTTATCTTGCCTACGGAACTTGCCATTTTTCAGACCAGTCACGTAGTGTGAATTCAGGCTTCCCAAGAAGAGTCAACTTGTATTGATTAATGCCCAGGGGAAAATTTTTTTCCTCCTCCACTTAGTGCCAGATTTAAAGATAGGTGAGTTTCCTTACAGTAAGGATCCCTTACGACGAGAATAAGGCTTTCCTAGCAGACCCCACCTGGCCCTGGTCTTTGCCTCCTATTCTAAATCCAAGGCCAGGTTTATTCAGATCAGCAAGTGCCCTCAGGGAAAAAGTCCAAAGAATTGGAGGGGCACCTGCCTTCACTAAGCTTTTGACCTCATTGTTTCTTTCTTCCCAGTTTATAAATGCATTTAGGAGAAGAAAATTGCATTTTCTCCAGCACTGTTTTCAGAGGGAGGGGAGGTCACAGTATTTAGTGTGCCAGACTGGAGAAGCAGAAGTCTGGGTTGTATAATTTCTATCTTTTGGAATTTGTTGAGATTTCCACTGTAGCCTCATACATGTCAGTTTTTGTGAATATTTAATGTTTCATGTGTGCTTGAAAATAATATCTATTCATTGACTAAAACTTTATATATATGCACATATATATGCACAAATATATATGATCAGCTAATAACTTTGTTATTAAAATTTTCTATATGCTTATTTTTATCTCCTTGTTCTGTTGATTTCAGAGATAAGGAGCTCCATGCTGATTATAGATGTATCAACTTTGTCCTGTATTTTCACCCATCAGTTTTGTTTACTGTATTTTGAAGCCATGGTATTAGGTAACTGAAGGTTCATGATTGCTATATCTTCTTCAGTTGATTGTACCTCCTATCAATACCACCCTTCTTTATCCCTTTAGTACTTTTTATCTTGAATTATATGTTATCTAATGGCAACATAGAAACATCTGCTTTTTGTCATTGTTAGTATTTTCCCAGCATATCTACTCATATCTTTTTATTTTCCACATCCCCCTGTCATTTTTGTTCTATATGTGCATCTTGGAAATAGCATAGAGCTAAATTTTGAGACCTAACCTGATATTTCTCTTGGTAGGTATATTTGGGTCACTCACAGTGACTTTGGACTGATGCTTGCCATTTTATTTTGTTTTCTATTTACTCTGCTTTTTCCTTCCTTCACCCACACCCCACTTCCTACCTGTTATTGAATGAACCAAGTATCTTTATCACATTGTCCCTGCCTAATGTATAATATTTCCCTTCCTAACATTCTTTTTCTATTCTTCCAGAGAATACCCTTAAATACTGTGTCTGTATTTAAACTTATATTAACTATCAACGTCTAGAAGGAATGTCTCTACACCTTCCCCTTGAACAGAAAAAAAAAAATTGAGTACTCTTTGCTCCCTTCTACCCCTTCCCTACCCCTTTCCTACCCCTTCCCTACCCCTTTCCTACCCCTTCCCTGTCTCTTCCCACATTTATATCCTCTGGGATTTCAATTCTAGATTGCCATTATTTTTTAACAATCAAAGATTTTTTATCTTTCACTCTAAGTCTTACTAGCTTTCCACCTACCATTACATCTTTCATCCCAACATTGCCTTCAACTCACCTTTCATTTCTCTCTTAATTTTTTCAGATGGATTATGAAAGGCAATCTTTCTAGATCCTTGCCTAACTGAAAATATCTTTACCTACTAGGGCATTTTAGGCAAGGTATGTAATTCTGCCTTTAAATTATTTTCCCTTGGAGCTTGGAATACATGGCTCCGTGTCGGCTTGTATCCAGGTGACCCATCCTTGTTATTTTACAGAGACTCGGTTTCTCTTTTGATCTTTTGCTCTTTCTGAAAGGTTTTATGATATTTCTCTTTATCCCTGGTGTTAGGAAATTTTTCTATGACTATCTAGAGTTTCAAGCATTTTTTTTTTTTTTTTTTGGCTGCACCGGGTCTTAGTTGCAATAGGTGGGCTCCTTAGTTGTGGTATGTGAACTCTTAGTTGCGACATGCATGTGGGATCCAGTTTCCCGACCAGGGATCGAACCCAGGCCCCCTGCATGGGGAGCGCAGAGTCTTATCCACTTCGCCACCAGGAAAGTCCCTCAAGCATTTTTTATTCAACATGCTTGGCCCTTTGGCATCTTTCAGCAATGATAATAACAATTACAGTGTTAATAGCTGGCATGGAGTTTTACCACATGGTCGGCCTGGTAATACTTTCCACAACCCCATGCTAGATAGTATCATTATACCCATTTTACAGAAGAGGAAATTGAGCCACACACACACACACACACAAACTCTTTCTCCAGCCTTGGAAATTATTTTACTGTTACTTCTTTTAGAAGTTCCTCCACTTTTTTCTGCCAACTCCTGTTTGTCAGGTATTGGGATCTAGAGTCAATCTCAATGTCTGATTCTTTGTCCTGGGCACCATGTTTTGGGAGATTTCCTCAGTTTGATTGCTGGCCTCACTGAACCCCACTTCAGCTGTGCCCCTTCTGAGACTGAGCCCATCTATCGAGGTCCTGCCTCTTAAGTCCAAACAATCTCACCACCACTCCCCACCTGGAGACGGGTGATCAAGGGAGGACCAAACCACCTGCCCACTCTGCACCCAATATTCATGCTGATGGTTGCCCCGCCCCATCAGGGGTGGGCTCCTGACCCAAGCTGAGCTAATCAAATTCACTCTCCTCTCCTGGGAATTTGAAACTTAGAAGAAAACCCTTAACTAATACAGACTTGGTCACAGGACTAAGCCCCGACCTGGTCAGAGATTGCTCTATGCCCAGATCGAAGCTGAACTCTGACCCCAGCAGCATACCTGACCCCCCCCCCCTCTGGTCATCTCAGGAACACATGCTATTGTCACAGTGGCCCTGGCATGAGAGCAGATGGTCTCGCTCCACACGACTGGGGGACACGTCTTGTTTCCCATCAAGCAGCCAGCTCAGGCCTCCTCCCCATGCACTGAGCGGGGCGAATCCCTGGCACTGTTGGTTTCACCAACACCTGGGCCCAACGCCTACCCGTGGAGTGCCACCCTGGGCACATTCTCTCACCGTGGGACCCAATGCCCAGAACAACTGCCACAATCTGTTCTTTGACCTGAAGGAATCAGGCACTGCTCCAACTCACACAGTCTCTCTGCACGAAAATCTAAGCAGATGCCACTGGTCAGAATCTCCTAAAAAAGACCTGATGGTTATTTGGTCAGCTGGAAGCCCCTCAGGGTCCTCCTCTCTTCCGAATACCAACATGCTGTCAAGATCTGTTGACTCAGGCCCCCAAGTGTGTCTGCTGTGAATTCCTTCTCTCCATCCTCCCTTCACGCAAGCCCGTACCCACAGCCTCCTTCCTGCCTGGGATTCCCACCCCCAGGCTCATCGCCTCCCACCCCACCCCCAATCCATCACTCTCTGACAACCAGAGCGAACTTTCAAAAGATCAAATACGACCACATCCCTTCCTGCTTACAACTCAGCCGTGGCTTCCCATAGCCCCCCAGATAAAGCCCAACCTCCTGACATGGCATTCCAGGCCCTACGTGATCTGGCCTCACCAGGCTTCACCGATGGAGGAAGAGAATTTATTTCTCATGTAGACGATTTCCCCCAAATTCTCATGGGCCTCCATTCAAACCCTTCTGTGGGGGAAACGATGGCTTTATTTCTTTAGAGGTTGTCATTTCATACAGTGGAGAGTTGGGGGGGGGGTTATAATTATATATTGCAAATTGAAGCTGTTATTAATCAAAGCATCCCTGAAAATATCCAAACACTTAATGTGACATCTTAGAGCTCCTCTCCCGCTGCCTCCAAAGCACATCCAAAAGGAAGCTGACCTTTTCCACGGCCAAATTATAAATGTCAGAATTGCATGGCGTCATCCTTCAATTACTGTCACCTTGAAAGGGAAGAATGCTGGAGGCCTCACACTTAAGTATTTTCAATCACAGATATATTTCAAACACTCTGTCTCCTTGAGAGAGGAGTGCTGGGTTCTGAAAAGCTGGTGTAGCCCTCACTGTGGTTTCTGCGCCATGTGTAGTGACCCAGAAAGTCAGCAACTTAAAAGATGACTTGGGGGTTGATCAGAACTACACATCTGATCTCCTCCTGTTCCAACAAACTAAAGATTTAATTTTTCTTCAATTGCTATTTCCAGAAGCACCATAGTACAAAGATGCTTCCATTGCCTATCTCCTAAATACAGGTAATTGTAGTTTGATTTTCCTTTTACTAAATCATGTTTTTATTCTGCAGCTTTAAATGAGAAATTGAAAAAAAAAACAACTTTCCTTCTGGTCATATATCTATTCTTCATTCAAAGTCTCCATTCAATAAGAAGACAGAAAGGGTTGAGTCCAATAAGTAGAGAAAAGCTATTCCACATTCTAGGCTGATGGGATGCTATGGCATTTATAGTACAAACATGTTGAATTAGTATCTTTACATGTTACAATATAATTTCTTCCTCTGTCTCCTGTAACCATATTTACAGTGGGGATTTTTTTCCTTCTGCACTAAATTAACAAGGTATATTATTGGATTTTAGTTATTATAAAACATGGGCAATCGATATCATTCTCTCTCTTTTTCACAGAACATCCTGGGTCTGATTTGAGCTGGGAAGTCTGGGCCCATCACAAAGAGGAGAGTTATGAATTCGGTGGGCTTTGCCAGGGAGCTTTGCTTCACTGTGTCTGTTCTCTGCAGACATCCCGTCTGCTTCCAGGTTCAGTGGCGCCAGAACCTTGTGGTCAACAGGGTGGTCAGAGCCAAGGGCAGCTGACCCCTGAGCCTCACCAGCTGGTGGCTGGCCTATACACTGGCTCATTACACGTGGACACGTGGCAGAACTTGTCCCCTCCTTGGGATCCCAGTGTCTCTGATTCTCCACCTCCACCCCAGAAAGTGGGGCACAAGTGTAGCTGGATAGGAGGATGGTTTTTAGGTGAAGCAGTCACTGATCCTAAACCAACATTTCAAAAGTAATATGTTGATGTAGCAATTGTCCAGAGTGCAATGAAAAGACTTTATAGGAAACCAGACCATGAACCACAGAGGTGGGCAGAAGGCAGGGTGACCAACTGTCCCGCATCACCTAAGAAGGAGGAATTTCTCAGGACGTGAGGCTCTCAGGTTTAAAACCAGGACAATCCCAGGTGAACCAGGGTGGCTGGTCACTCCAGAAGATGGTAAAGTCTTTCTTATGTGCCCCTCCCTAGTCCCACCCACCCAGATGTTAGAACCAGGCCAAGCCTTTGAGTGGGGGGCCAGGAGAATGCCCAGGGCCTATCGATGGAATATCAGCAACACCCCTGGGAAGATAAGCTTTGGTGGGATACCCACACTGCCCCAAGAGCGGGTACAGGGTGGAATCACTAGACACACTATGCCAGTAGAGGTTTCACCACAGCCCGCTCCAAAACTCAGCTCGGGAGCCAAACCAGGGTCAGTCTCAGAGACCAGCAAAACAAGGATTTGGAAGACCGGGCTGGACCTTGTGTCTCTTCTGGGGCTTGGCCCCAACTTGTGGCCCAGGCTGTAACTGGAGGCCACTTTCATCCCCCCCCAACTCTGTGTAGCTCTGGATCCCCCCCCACTCTCTGTCTCCCCTGACCCCGCCCCGCCCCGCCCCCCATTACCAATGAACTACAGCAACGCTCCTCCCCCGTCCCCATCTCCTTCACTCTTCCTCCTCCATCTCCCCATCCCAAGAAACAGCAACGCTACCAGTTACTCAACCCAAAACCTTGGAGTCACCTTGACTCTTCTTCTCTCCCACCTCACGTCCATGCTACAAGAAAATCCTGTTGGTCCTACCTTGGTAATGTACCAAGAATCCAACCACATCTAAACACCTTCCTGAGAGACTACCCAGCTCTGAGTACAGAAACCAAATGAGACTGCATCTCCAGATGGCACTGCTGCCCCAACGCCCCCATGTGCCCGGGCAGCATTTCAGCTTCCTAACCAGCCCATTTCAGGGAACCCACAAGTGTTGGGGTGCATGTGACCCACCCAACACAGTGGCAAAGCCAAGAAGGCATGTTGGAAGGGGGTTTACCACCGCCTCTAATGACCATCAGCCCTCCCACCCTCCCCAAATATAAACCATAATCATTTTTGTCTTTTTTTGAGATAGACGGCTGATATTTTCTCAATCTTATGCAAAGCATGAATGAAAACATTTGAAAAATTATTCTTATTTATCTCAATTATATACTATCTTTTTTTAAGCGTGTCTGTTTTGCAAAGAAATCCATACGATGAGTCCCAGCACTACCTTCCCACCAGAAGGGCGGGAGGCACCACACACAGCAGTGGACAGGACACGGTTAAACAGCAAACATTCCCCTACACGCACACGCGCGCGCACGCGCACACACGCACGCATGCTGCTGCCCTAGGAGAGCATGTTCACTGTGATAAACAGGAGGGGACCGCATCATGTCTGTGGATTCAACGAGAAACTGGAGCAGGACAAAGCCCCTTCAATCACAGCTAAAATCCAGGTCAGGGAAATGCAGACCCAGAACAGAACAGAACAATGTGTGGCCAAAGCAGCGCAGACCACTAAGGTCCGGGAAAGTGAGGAGAGCTCGTCCAGGGGTAAAACAGGCGGCAGGGGCTTTGCAGAGGGGAGGGTGTGAGAGGCGGAGGGAAGCGCCTGGGGGCTGCCCTGATGAGAGCAGAGATGCTGAACCACGGAAACACAGCCGATGCAAGCTGTGCCTGGAGCCCGGACTTGAAACCATCACCGACACACTAAGAATTTCAGTTCAGTTCAGTTCAACGAATATTTATTGGGCATCTACTCCGTGCCAGGCGATAGGGGCAGCCCACCAAGATACCTGTGAATGTCTCCAGCCTCCAACAGCTCCTGGTGGAGAACACAAGGCAACAGTGCAGCGGGGCTGGGCTCTGATGGACCTGGTACACAGGGGTGCTTACTGCCTCTCCAGGGCAGTCTGGAGTAGGGCACGGGAAGAGGATTAGCAAACACAGTGGCAGCTGGGTGCCTGAGATGGCCCCGAGGAGCCCCCTTTCTCAGGAAGGGGTTCTTCTAACTTCTTATCGACAATGGCAGACCTCGGGGTCTACGACTCGTAGCTCAATCTGTGGACGAGTACGCTAGCTGTCGAGTAAACTGTTTCCTGGCATGGATTTGGGGCTTCAGTCAATCTCTGGTAATCCTTTTGTCCACCAGGTCAGCGTCGGGCAGGGTAGGCCCATCAGACAGCAGCCATCCAGGCTGGGACTGGGAGCTGGCAGAATGTATCAGAATTTCTAGGAGGGAGGAGATGGGGTTAGAAGTGGCAAACGGTGATGATAATGAGCGTCCTCCAAGACCCCTCTCTTTGAAACCCCTGCCCAGGGGCAGGGAGGTCACATCTCCAGCACCCAAGGCCAGCGGAGGAAGTTCTTCTGAGTGCGTTCCTCGGTGGACCAGGAACTAGCAGGGATGGGGAAGCCCGTCCCTTGTGCCCCTTCCATCCATCCCCGCTGCCGTCCCCTTGGTCCACGGCCTTGACCTCTCTATTAGACAGCTGCCTTCACCTCCTGCCTCTTCTCCTGCAGTCCTCTCCCCATACTCCCAGAGAGATGGAACTGGCCCACTGATCAGATGGGGTCAGTCCTGGCTTAGAAAACTGAGGGGCTCTGCCTTGACTGTCAGAGACACCCCTAGTCCCTCGGCCTGGCCGTCGCCATCCTCCATGGCTCAACTCTATTACCAGTTCTATTGCCCCTCTGCCCTTCCACGCCTGACCTCTCCCTCCTAAGCAAGACTCCAGCCCCTACCATCTCAGGATTTCTTGCAGCCACCTCATCTAGGCTCTCCTCTCCCATCTCCACCCCACCCCCCAGATCCTACCCACCCCTCAGAGGCCACCTCCTCTTAGAAGCCTGCCTAGATTCTGTCCCTAGTTGAGCTGGAGTAACCCCCTCCCTCTTGTAGAGGACCGGTCACATTTTCCTCTTGTACTGCAGTGATCTGTACACAGGATTTCTCTTTCTCCTTGGATTCCTTGATATTGTTTACACTCCACACCTCATACAGGGACATGGTATATAAATTCTTGTTAATTAAATAAACCTTTTGTTGTAGTTGTTGCTTTGGCTGTGATGCTACTGGTGCGGGCTGAACTCTCTGGGCTCCACCTTCCCTGAGAAGCGACCTGGTCTGAAAGCCACCCCACTGCATTCTGGGGAAAGGACCCAGGAGTGCGTGAGCGCAGCAGGCCGGAGTCCCGCAGGGCAGGCCGCCCCTCCCCCTCCGGGCAGCATCCTCTTCCCGTCTCTCCTCCGGGGCCAGAGCCCCGGAGGGAGGTGAGGGAGGTGCATCGTCTTGGATGCAGCCAGAGTTCCCAACCCCAGTGACACACAGTCTACACCCCACAAGTCCTCCATGGCCAGCTCTGTCCTCAAAGACCTCCTGTTGGCTCCTTGATCGTCCGTGTCTCTCTGACCTCTCCTTCTCAGGCCAGGGGTCAGCACTCCTGTGCTGCAGCCCAGATCACATCACGTGGTTTGCCGTTCTGTTGGCAGATGGTTCCATGAGTGAGTCTGGTTTTCTCCATTAGCTCCGTAAGGCCAGGATCGGCCTGTTTCTGGTGTTCGTTACTTCCTCCTGAGTACTTGGGGCTGGGGGGGTTGTGGCTTAAAAATAGCTTTCCAGCTTTCAGGGACCACATTAGATTTTATTTTTGTTAATTATGACCGGCTAAGAAGAAAATGACAGAAGTGTGCGTGCTCTTTAGATGATGCATTTGGAACAAGGCCAAAGATGTCCTTTCCATGGAGCTGTAACAGAGGAGAGTGGAGAACACCTCCCGCAAGCCTGTCAGGCTCCCAAGAGCTGCACCACCCACTCACCCCCTGCTCACAGGGAGCGCGGTGATTTAGGTTTGATGAAACTACATCCCATTAAATTAACGTTGTTAATTTGAATTTTATTGATTTTGTAGTTTGCTGTTCTATAATTTGCCCATTTGTTTTGTTTTCATAGTCATGTGAGAGCCATAAGCAGGAGGCTTTTACTCCTGCCTTCATGTTGGTACATATTTAAGTAACATTATGATAGAAATTGCTTGAGTCAACCAAAGTGGGGGAGAGTTCTTTGAAAATATTTTTATTTTCAAAGGGGATCCAGGGGACTTCCCTGGTGGCACAGTGGTTAAGAATCCACCTGCCAATGCAGGGGACATGGGTTTGAGCCCTGGCCCGGGAGGATCCCACATGCCACGGAGCAACCAAGCCCGCGAGCTGCAACTACTAGAGCCCGCGGGCCTAGAGCCAGTGCTCCGCAGCAAAGACAAGCAAGCCACCGCAATGGGAAGCCCGCGCACCACAACGAGGAGTGGCTCCTATTCACCACAACTAGAGAGAGCCCGTGGGCAGCAACGAAGACCCAATAATAAATTTTAATAATAATAAATAATAAATAATAAATAAATAATAATAAATTTTGCAGCCAAAAATAAATAAGTAAATAAATAAATAAATTTATTTTAAAAAAATAGTGGGATCCAAGCATTGCTTGGCTGTGACAAATATTTTATTTGACGTCTCTAAATCCCTCCCAAGCCCAGGTGATTTCTTCGTGTGAAATCTGGGGCAGGGGCGGATTTTCTCAGAAGGCATCTCTGCCCCCATGTACAATTCAGAGATTACAAAGGAGCACGTAGTGGGTTGCAGGGGGCAGAGAATGTTGCTCTCTGAATTGTCCAACCAGAAATATCTGGGCCCCAGTTACAAATCTGAGAGAGAGACACACTTTGAGGCCATCTTTATGTTCATCACTCTGGGAAAAGATGAGATGTGAAATATCACAGGACAGACCCCTTCATGCAGAGAAGCCGCCCCTAAATGATTGATCCTGGAGGGTACCTGATGGTAACAAATGCAACCATGCCAATAGATGGTTTTTTCTTTCTTTTCCCCCCAGAAGATATTGAGACACTGTGAATTTATTAAATCTCTAAGCAAAGCAGCCAGTTCATAAGCAAATACCCCACATCGCATTTATTTTGCACTTTGCTAGATTTTTAATATTCTAATTGGCATACAGGGCAGAGTGTAAAGCCGACAGGAAAATCACAGCAAATTATATACACTACTGCAAGCTGCGAGCCTAGAAAGTCAGGTAACCTTGAGCCACAATGCATACCCGAGAATCTGTTTCCCACACCTCCCTCTGCAGCCTCATCTCTGGCTTCTCCCAGCTCACATCCTACATCCCAGCTCCAATCTCAAGCTCGCTGCGAGGCTTCTGTGCTGCTGCCCTTTCTGCTCAAAACTTTCGCCACCTGCTGTGGACTGGGTGAATTAAGCTTGTCCTCTCATGCCCAGCTGAGAAGTTGCTTCCTCCAGGAAGCCTTCCCTGACCCACGCCAAGACAGGAGTTAATTAACACCCCTCCTCCATGCCCCACTGCACCCTGCATGTGCCCCTACTCAGCAGTCACCGCACGACAGTGCCCTGTGGCCTGAATGTCTGTCTCCCCACTAGACTGTGGGCTCCTGGGGGCAGGGCCTCAGGCCCTTCACATCCCCAGGGCCTGGCAAAATGTCAGTACATGGAGGTACTCCATTTGGGGTTTTGAATGGGCGGATGGATGAGGTTTCAGAGGAAACCCACTATCACTAGAGAAAGAAAACAACAGTGACCCTGTGGTGGCAGCTGTCCCCTTCCTTCCCCACCTCTTCTCCCCGATTCCCAACTGCTGGGTACTCTCAGCTTCCTGCTGTGGGTTTTGGCTCCTCATTCCCCGAGCAAGTGGAACCTTCAGGCAACAGGCACTAAAGCAGGTTCCCTCTCCCGACCTGTCAGACCCCCTATCACAGACCCCAGACCCTCCCCATTGACCTAACGCAAGATCCAGAGCAAACCACTGAGCCTCTACCTCTACCCACGGGCTCTCGATGGATCTGGATGGTGGGGAGTTGTGGGGTGCTCGGGAGGAGGGCCTGGGGCCCAGGTCCACTGCCAAGTGCCACCAAGTCTGCAGAGGTGGCCTTCTTGGCTCCTTCTCTGATCACTACCCATTTACACCCCAGTGTCTCAGGAATGGGGCCTAAACATGGTTTTGTCTGCCCCAGCTCTGCCAAGACCCACCTGGAGAACCTGGCAGACTCGTAGACAGCTACCAGGAAGGCCGGGCCTTGCTGTCCCCAGATTCCATACCACCCTCCCCACTCCAGCTGCCACCTCCTACATCTTGGAATCTTATCTGGTGAAATAAGAAATTCTCCCATCCTTCCGCTACCAGGCCCTCTGAGGCTAGCTGAACCCCAAAGATAAATCCTTAAGGCTATCAGTCAGCAAAACCCACACTGCCCAAGGGGCAGGTGGAGGCCAGGTCAGGGCCTCACTGGCTAGCCTTTTCCTCCCCATTGTTTTTCCGTGTATGCCCAGCCCTGCCTCCCAGGTCCCAATCTATGATAGTGTAGATAACTTTCAATTCAAACTATAAAAGTTGGTTTTTCTCTGTCTCTAACATTCTGCTAGAAAATGAACCATAATTTGAAACACACAGTAAAATGTAATCTTTCCTTTTTAGCACTCAAGCTCCTTCATTTTCAAAGAAAGCCAACGGCTGGCGGTGGATTGGATTTTGTTTTTTGCCAATTATACATTGTGCCCCAAAAGCTGCCTAAACTACAAAAAAGAAGTGAGGGCGTTCACACTCTGAAGATGAATCATCTTCAAAGCTGGCATCAGAACCCCCCATGTTCATAACTCCAGTCTTGAGACAAAGGCTCTAGTCATTAACAAGAGTGTATACGAGAGGCTAAAGTTATGACCAGCATTTGCAAATTCACTGCAGTAAAGAATGTCTTCTATTAATGACAACAGCTGTCGGTTTAATAACCCCAGAAAAGATCACTAAATTCCTTCACATTTCCCAGAAACAGATGGAAGAATTGCAGAAAGGTTCAAACATATGGGAAAACATATTGGATTGCAGGAGCTCCACAGAGCGGCCAGAAATCCGATACTCTGATGGACTGTTCCGCACGCTATTGCCTGCAGGTACCCATTGGGAGCAGGTGTGCTCCAGGCCTTGTGGGGGGCATAGAAACATGGTGAGGAGTGGTGTTGAAACAGGCAAGCCCTTGGTGTGCTAGGCTGGACTGGAAAGATGGCTGCCTGAGTTGGCAGGTTCTTGTGAAGGCTGAGAGGGTAGCTAGTGTCAGCGGCCCTCATCCCCACTTTGCTGCCTCAGTGACTGCTGGAAGTACCATCCATTCGTAGAGAATGACACACTCAGTTTCCCATGCATGCTCCCTCTGATCACTGCACACTTACTCCAACATACATAGCTGTATCTGGGTCAGCAACAGCCAGGCCAGTGCCTTTGCAGGTGAACTCCTGATACCTTGCATCAACAAACTTATTCTGCTGAGGGAACTGCCCACATCAGGGCCCATCAGCTTGATCTCAAGTCCGTTCTCTGAGTTCAGGGTCAGAGGTACCTGTGCACCTCTTGTGTGTCCAGGTGCAGGAGGGCATTTTAAGAGTTCTGAGTCTGGTGTTCTAATGACTCAGATCTGAATCTGTCTACTTTGAGAGAAGGAGAAGTAGCCATGTAGGAATTGTAGAGTTGCCAAAAAATTATCTACCAAAAAAAAGGCCACAGGACCTGGTGGTTTTATTGGTGAATTCTTTCAGACTTTCCAGGATGCATTAATTCCCATGCTATATAAACTGCTCTCACCATGTAGACAAATATGGGGAAAAAAAGTTATTCATTCTATGGAGGAAGCACAGCCTTGATAACACTTAACATAGCATAAAAAGAAAGAAAACTAAAGACTGAGCTTGCTTAGGAAGGTAGATAAATTCCTATGGAAATAGTGGCAAGACAAATTTAAAATTATATTGGTGGGCACAGCAAAGGAAACCATAAACAAGACGAAAAGACAACCTTCAGAATGGGAGAAAATATTTGCAAATGAAGCAACTGACAAAGGATTAATCTCCAAAATATACAAACAGCTCATGCAGCTCAATATCAAAAAAACAAACAACCCAATCAGAAAATGGGCGGAAGACCTGAACAGACATTTCTCCAAAGAAGACATACAGATGGCCAACAAACACATGAAAAGATGCTCAACATCACTAATTATTAGAGAAATGCAAATCAAAACTACAATGAGGGCTTCCCTGGTGGCGCAGTGGTTAAGAATCCACCTGCCAATGCAGGGGACACGGGTTCGAGCCCTGTTCCGGGAAGATCCCACATGCCGCGTTGCAACTAAGCCCGTGTGCCACAACTACTGAGCCTGCGCTCTAGAGCCTGCGTGCTACAACTACTGAAGCCCACGCACCTAGAGCCCATGCTCTGCCACAAGAGAAGGCATTGCAATGAGAAGTCCGTGCACTGCAACGAAGAGCAGCCCCCGCTCGCCACAACTAGAGAAAGCCCGCATGCAGCAACGAAGACCCAATGCAGCCAAAAATAAATAAATAAAAATAAATAAATAAATTTATTTTAAAAAATAACTACAATAAGATATCAACTCACACCCGTCAGAATGGCCATCATTAAAAAATCTACAAACAATAAATGCTGGAGAGGGTGTGGAGAAAAGGGAACCCTCTTGCACTGTTGGTGGGAATGTAAATTGATACAGCCACTATGGAGAACAGTATGGAGGTTCCTTAAAAAACCAAAAATAGAGCTATCATATGACCCAGCAATCTCACTACTGGGCATATACCCAGAGAAAACCATAATTCGAAAAGACACATGCACCCCCCAATGTTCACTGCAGCACTATTTACAATAGGCAGAACATGGAAGCAACCTAAATGTCCATCAACAGAGGAATGGATAAAGAAGATGTGGTGTATATATATACAATGGAATATTACTCAGCCATTAAAAGGAACGAAATTGGGTCATTTATAGAGACATGGATGGACCTAGAGACTGTCATACAGAGTAAAGTTAAGTCAGAAAGGGAAAAACAAATATTGTATATTAACACATATATGTGGACTCTAGAAAAATGGTATAGATGATCTTATTTGCAAAACAGAAATAGGGACACAGACATAGAGAACAAACGTATGGACACCAAGGGGGGAAGAGGGGGTGGGATGAATTGGGAGATTGGAATTGATATATATACACTACTGACACTGTGTATAAAATAGATAACTAATGAGAACCCACTGTATAGCTCAGGGAACTCTACTCGGTGCTCTGGGGTGACCTAAATGGGAAGGAAATCTAAAAAAGGAGGGGATATATGTATATGAATAGCTGATTCACTTTGCTGTACAGTAGAAACTAACACAACATTGTAAAGCAACTATATTCCAATAAAAGTTAAGTATAGGGCTTCCCTGGTGGCGCAGTGGTTGAGAATCTGCCTGCCAATGCAGGGCACACGGGTTCGAGCCCTGGTCTGGGAAGATCCCACATGCCGCGGAGCAACTGGGCCCGTGAGCCACAACTACTGAGCCTGCGTGACTGGAGCCTGTGCTCCGCAACAAGAGAGAGGCCACGATAGTGAGAGGCCCGCGCACCGCGATGAAGAGAGTGGCCCCCACTTGCCACAACTGGAGAAAGCCCTCGCACAGAAACGAAGACCCAACACAGCCAATAAATAAATAAATAAATAAATAAATAATAAAAGTGTTTAAAAAAAAAAAAAAAAGTTAAGTATAAAAAATTATATTGATGGATATAGAGGGATTAACCAGGTTTACAAGGATAATTTGATGTTACAAAATTAATTAATATAGAACACATATATAATATTGTTGGATGGAAATATCCAATATTGAAAAGATTTCTATTTCTAGTCTATTCGGTGCTCCCAAGTGGTCTAGCAGTTAGGATTTGGCGCTCTCTATTTCTAGTCTATTTAATTTGTACTCGTCTCAAATTTATTTATTTGTGTTATGGGTTGAATTGTGTCCTGCCTAAAAAGACATGATGAAGTCCTAACCTCAGAACCTCAGAATGTGACCTTATTTGGAAGAAGGGATGTTGAAGATATAATTAGTTAAGATGAGGTCATATTGGTCACTAATCCAATCAGACTAGGGTCCTTATAAGAAGACAGCCGTGTGAAGACAGAGACACAAAGGAAAGATGCCACGTGACAACAGAAGCAGAGATCGGAGTCATGCAGCTACAAGCTAAGGAACACCAAAGATTGCCTGCAAAACACCAGAAGCCAGGAGGAGGCAAAGAAGGACTGACTTACAAGTTTTGGAGGGAGCACAGGCCTGCCGACACACTAATTTCCAACTTCCATCATCTAGAACTATAGGACAATAAATTTCTGTTGTTTTAAGCCACCCAATTCATGGTACTTTGTTACAGCAGCCATAGCAAATTCATCCAATTGGTTTAAATTAGGAGTCAGCAAACTATAGCGTGCAGGCCAAATCCAGCCCACAGCCTGTTTTCCTACAGCCCTTGAATTGTGGTTTTTGTATTTCACATTTGTAAAAAAAAATTAATTTAAAAAAAATAAAGAGGAAGAGGAACTATAGATTATATGTGGCCCACAAAGCCTAAAATATTTAGTATTTGGTCCATTACAAACAAACAAAAAAACAGTGTGCTAACTCTTAGTTTAATGCAACCCTAATAAAAAAAAAAAATCCCAGTGGATAAACAAGCTTATCTGAAAGAAGAAACCAGTGAAATTTTTAGCTAAGAAAACTTTGGTTGAGAAAGAGTATGGAGAGATTGCACTCTGAGATATTTAAGAATCTAAAGTATATAAATCTACAATAACTGAAATAGGGAAAATACTGGCATAGAGATCAATGAAATAGTATATGTCAACCTTAAATGGGCCTAGTTGATAATAAGAAGAGATTAATACATGCTATGGGAAATATCAGAAGCTTATTTATAGGCATACATATAATTTTTAAATATTGGGGATAACTGAGACATGGGGGAAATTAATTATTAGATCATCACATACTATTCATCAAAATACATTCAAGACTAATGTTTAAGTTAAATATAAAAAAGGAAACTAGAAGAGAATAAAAATCTGGAAGGTAATATTCATAAATATTTAAATGATTGTGGAACAGGGAAGAATTTCCCAAGCATAAAGCAATGGAAGAAATAGTAAAAGAAGAGAGCTACAGATTTCACGACAACATTTTCAAACTTTTGTACCTCAAAAGAATCATAAACAAAACTGAAAAGCAAATGATAAGTTGAGAAAAATATTTGACATAATTATGACAGAAAAAGGATTAAAAATCTTCATATATATAGAAAGATCAATACGAAAAATACGAACACCCTGATAGAAAAACGGGAATCAGGCCCTCACAATTCACAGAGGACATACAATTGGCTAAGGAACACATGAAAATAGTCCATTTTTCTGGTAATTAAAAAATGCACATTTTAAAATGAGATCCCACGTTTAATCTATCAAATTGGCAAAATTTAAAAGGGCCCAAATACTCAGTGTTGGGTAGACTCCAATTAAGGACTTTTACACACTAACAGTGGATGTATATTGTACGACCTTTCTGGGCTGCAATTTTGCAGTCCAGCCTGTTTGCTGCAGCATATGCTTCTGTAATGAGAATAAGGTCAGATGCAATTGGCAGAAAAAGTAAGGGTGTGAATAGAAGCCAGAGGTTGCATTGGTTCATATGCAATTCTTCCCAGAAGGTTATATCTTAAGCCACCAAGAACCAGCAGCTGAACCCAAAGGACGTTATCACAGCTGAGCTCAGGAAGCCTTAGTGGGGTGTAGTTCATGCCCACTCACCTGTGCTCTTCCTCGTAGCTGGGTCTGGCTTCTTGTTCTGCCTTGAAAGTGCTTATTACGTGGTGATGCTGCGTCTTTATGCATTTTGTCCTTGTCCCCTTAATTTATCATCTCATCTCCCATCCATCTTTACACCCCTTTCCAGCCAGCAACTTTTCAAGGTAACACCATTGTTGCTCTATTTATTGGAAACTTTTAATTTTTAAAGAACATTTTTATTAAGACTGTTATTTTTTGTTAGTGTTGCAGTTACAATGTAACATAAATTTTGAGTGATCTGCCTTAGCCATGGTTTTCCCAGAAGTCATGTCATTTTTAGGGCACGATTTTGCAGAACACAATATTTTCTGGCATTTGATGTCACATATGTACAAATAAATATCACGTTATTGTACAACAGCCTGCATGATTATCAAAAGCCTCAAAAAAGTTAACTGGCAACTCCACCTACAGCAATATATGCATAGGAAAAAAATCAGAGGTACACATAAAAATTTATGCACAAGGGGGTCCCTCAAGGAATTATTTACAAAACTGAAAAATTAGAAAACATTCAAATGCAGAATACTTGATTAATGGGTCATTCAAAATAATCTTTTCAAAGAATGCTTGGAGTGACACAATTTTTCATAATAGAGCATGTGGGGAAAAAAGCAGTCTATAAAATAATGCTGCAGAGTATCATCTAATTTTATAACATAAATTTAAATTTTATAATATAAATTTTTAAATTATGTATTTATTATTTATATGTGGTAAATATATACAGCAAAGTATAAATAACAGTTGGGGGTAAACATTAATTACCTCCTTGTACTTTTCTACATTTTCCAAGTTTTCTATAATGAACATATATTACTTTTTTTTTTTTTTTGGCTATGCCGTGCGGCATGCAGGACCATAGTTCACCAACCAGGGATCGAACCAGTGGAAGCATGGAGTACCAACCACTGGACCACCAGGGAATTCCCCATATATTACTTTCATTAAAAAAAAAAAAAAAAGAACATGATTTTTAAGTAAATAAAACTTCAATGGATGTTTTAAGATAAAGGAAGGTAGCAAGGAAAGGACAGAGAGAAGGGGAGAGAAGGGGAAAGCGGAACGAGGGTGAGGAGAATGAGGCCACCCAAAATTTGAATCCTGGGTCCATCTTTGAAGAGACCCAGAGAATGATAGAAGGAGCCTCCTCCCCAAGCCTGCAAACATCCCCAGTTACTGCAGGCTCCGTGCTCACTTTCCTGAGCCAGCAACACCTGATTCTTCGGAACAGCTCCCCTCCGTTGCCCCAGGCCACAGGCTGGACTCTCTGATCCCCAGACTTGCCCTCTCACCAGGTTCCTGGACCTTCACGTCAAGCCCTAAACCCTTCAAAGCCTGTCTCAGCTCAGCTGCAGGCCCACAGCCGAGACTGTCCCCATCCACGTCATGCCCTAGAATCCAGGTGATCAGGGCCGGGCCCTGTACCAGTCACTAGACGAGCAAGCCCAAACTGCACTCCTGCTGCCCACCCTGCCGCACCGGAATGAGTGCTTTTCTGTGACTGCGGGCCCTGGCGGGGTGCTGGTACAGAGCCCTAGAGAGACACAAAACTACCGGCAAGAGTCACCAGACCTGAAATTGCCCTGTGGCCTGAGGGATCGCTCAGTGGTCATTCAGGCGGACCGTGTTCCCCTGTGTCTATCTGGGGAAAGGAGACTGGGATCAGGTACACCTGCCCCACACCCACACCCCGGTGCCACCGAGCCCCTCCCTCCCACCCAAGAGGGAAGAGAAAAAGGGAAACCTGAAGTGACAAAGTCGATGGTGGTTTTAATCAGAAATTAACTTGAGTTGACAACGAATAACCTGGTGGCTTGTTTCCAACAGCAGTACAGATCTGATTCCCCTGAAGCACCCTCCCAAGTGAAACTACTAAATGGGTGGGAAAAAAATTTTAATCTATTTAAATGCATTACTGAGCTGGCACAAAAGTAAGAAATCTGCAAAGCCCTGAAACAAAGGGAAATAAGAAGTCCGGAAAGAAAATGAGTGTTAAAATCAGCTTTCTCCCTGAGGGTTTCTGCTAAACCCCGGAGACTTTGTGAAGTTTTTCACTGAAGACCACAGGAGGTTGGAGGGGAGAGGAGATAAAACCCAACCACAGGCCAAGGCAGGAGTTCTGATTTGAAAACCCTACTTAAAGCTGAGATCCCAAAGGGCTACACACTCAGAAAGTGAGTAAGAAATACAGCAGGATCTCCACAAAGAGACAGCAAGGAAACTCATCTATCTTGACCCTGGCACTGGTTGAAGAGGGAAAACTTCTTATTAACACAAGCTACCTCTTCCACAACTTTGAGATCCAAAATTACACTACCTGTGAGGTCCCAGAAACCTCAAGAAGTGCTCCCAGGTACTGTAAGAGCAAACAGAAATCCTCTCCAGAGAAACTTAACCTCAAATGAGGACTCAAGAATCCTCACAAATAAATGTTGATGGACAGTGGAGGTCCCTTGCCTGGTGGAGCTCATGTTGTATCAGGGACCCCTGATATAGCTATTAAACCTACATACAAAAAGCTACGTAAAAAGAACTGCAGAGCGTAGTAAGTGCCAAGAAGGAACTAAATATCAGAGAGAAAAATGTGGAGATCCAATTAGAGAAGGTGGTCTGGAAAGTCACATACAAACTCAAACTCTAAGAGAGAGACCCCACTGCCACCAGCACCCATAGAGCAAATTCATGGGAGTAAGCCTGCCAGACTTTTTTTTAATTACAGAATGCCCAATGAACTGAATTTCAGATAAACAATAAGCTGTTTTCTAGTACAAATATGCCCCACGCACTATTTGTGACATACTTATTTTAAAAGAATTATTTGTTTCTCGTGTGAAATTCAAAGTTCATTGGGCATATTGTATTTTATCTGGCAATCCCATATAGGAGATATCTGATTGGTCCTGCTTCAGTCACATGCCCTCCCTTTGGACCAATCCCTGTGGGCAGAGTTGTACAGGAAGCACTGGCACTGACAGTCCCACCAGAACTGCATGGGACGCAGGTAGAGCAGTTCCCCAGTGAAGATGAAAGTCTTTGGCAGATTAAAAACAAGAGACTCCTACTCCAGTAAAGGATGGTGGTAGCAGTGGTGGTGGCATCATATATTTATCATGATTTTACTTGCTTCCCTCTTTTGCTGCCACTAGATTCCCCCCAGGTACCTGGTGGGCCTGGTCATGCTAAGTCCATCCAGTACGATGAGTCTGAGAACAACACAACAGGTGAGGAACTTCACTGGCCAACGGCGCCAGCGTGGCAAGGAGTGTTTCAGTCTAACTTAGCGGGTCCCATCCTTGGCCACACATTAGACTCACCTGGGGAACATCACTGATGCCTGGGTACCACCCAGAATTTCTGATTTAATCGGTATGAGTGGGTCCTGGATTTTTTAAAGCCTCCCAGGGGAGTGTACTCTGCAGCCTAGGATGAAACTTCCTGGTCTAAGGGAATGAATCATAAATAGAGGAATACCAGGCATTGAAGTCACCTCCTGAGGGCACATAATTGGAGAGAAAGTCATTTAAATTATCAATAATATGGAAGAAGGTATGGGACATTTGGGTAGAATAAAAAAAAGGATATAAAATTGTATATGTAATATGAATTCAAGAATGTGAAAAATCTACAGAATAAAAGACAAAGGAAACAAAAGGCTAACAAAGTGGCTTCTGGATGGCAAAATAATGGGTTACTAGTTTCTACTTTGTTTCTGAAGTTTCAAAATTTTCTATGATAGACATGTATTATTTTCATAATTCAAAAAATTAAAGTTAAAAAAACGGGGGGAAAGTTACAAATCCCTTAGATTACATCCAAGGCTTCTATGACGGGGCCCCTACCCGTACCTCGACTATTCCTTTGCCCCCCGCACCCAACGATCCTGCCCTTGACATTTCCAAACTTCACATTGGCTGATCCCGGTGCCTCCAGATAGAATCTCCCCGTAGCTGCGGAAATGATTTCTGATCTTCAAACTAGGTCACGCCTCCTCTCCCATGAAGCCTTCCCATAAGCCCAGGCAGAAGTCTCCTTATTATACCCTCTATCAGCTTACAGGCTGCTAAAAGTGATCCCCACAGAGAAACGACACGCCCTCATCCCAGAGGCAAAGGTCTTGTCCAGGGCCCTGAGTGAAAAGCCATTGTCCAGGGGCTTCCCTGGTGGCGCAGTGGTTGAGAATCTGCCTGCCAATGCAGGGGACACGGGTTCGAGCCCTGGTCTGGGAAGATCCCACATGCCGCGGAGCAACTGGGCCCGTGAGCCACAATTACTGAGCTTGCGGGTCTGGAGCCTGTGCTCCGCAACAAGAGAGGCCGCGATAGTGAGAGGCCCGCGCACCGCGATGAAGAGTGGCCCCCACTTGCCACAACTAGAGAAAGCCCTCTCACAGAAACGAAGACCCAACACAGCCATATTCTTTCAAAAATATGCTCACTGACAACAGCCATAAATACATAAATAAATAAATAAAATAAAATAAAATAAAAAGAAAAGCCATTGTCCATCCCCCACGCGGGGCATCGTCCCCTCCTGAGCAGAGCACATGGGCACCTTCCTTACCGGCTAGACCTCACCCCGCCAGAGGCAGCAGGAAGTCTGAGCGTTTGCACCAGTCCATTTAGATCTTAGCAGAGCATAAAATGAACTCTCTGGGAAATTATAAAAACATGCAATCTGCAGATCTATCCATAATAAACAGTGTCTGCCTCTCAACGCAGAAGCCCCTGAGTATCAATGTGCAGGCAGTGGCTCCCAGACCTCTTCTCCCTGGTTTGTATAAGGGTCTCTGGAGCGACTCACAACCAGGGGAGCCTTTGAGACCAGCAGAAGTGAGGGGCACACCAGATTCGGGCAGGAACGACTCTTCCTCCAGAAATAATGCACCTTAATTAAAACAGGGAAAACAAGGAATGGCATCTCCAGACCCCAGCTAAGATGGGACCAGCTGCAGCTTTCCAGGGCCATCTTCAACCAGGTAACAGGAGCCTGTGTCTCCTTTCCACCTGGACACTCGCCTACAGGTGCCCACCTCACGCTGGCATCATGGGGGCGCAGAGACAGACCCTGGGCTCTTCTGCTCAGCTCAGACACAGCTCAATTTCCTGAGCAAAGCAGCCATTATTTGCTTAAGGTTTGTTCCTCTGCTGGACTGCCAGCTCCATGAAGGCAGGGCCGATATCCGTCTCACTCATCTCAGTGTCCTAAATACCCAGCCTGGAGTCTTAACACCAAGTAGACACTCTAAATACTTGTTGGGTGGTTGGATAAAATGCTGCCAGCAGGACTGGCCGAAGCTCCCGGTCTAACTTCACCCCTGTGTTCTGCTGCAACACACGTGAATCGTACCTACTCCTGTCTCACTCCACTTCCTCCAAGACTGGGAGAGATGAAGACAAACAACAAGCTCAGAAGAACTGACTAGGGCAGCTGGAAAGGATGGAGGCCTTCAAGATCTCGGAGACTGGTTCCTTCTACCCATAGGGAGGACTTCCTCAAGAAGGCACATTTGGGGTGACCCTCAAGGGATGAACAGAGGTTCTCCAATCGCAAAAGGGGGGAGGGGAGCACCTTGCAGACAGAGGAAGCAGGAAGTAGGAGAAAGTGCCGAAGGACGAGAAAGAGGGAGGACCAGGTATCCTGGCTGAGGAGCTCGGACTTCTTGCTGTGGAAAAGGGGGGCTGCTGGCACACTGGGAACAGGGGAGTGCCCCAGCCAGCTCTGTGCTTTACAAAGACATTGCTGGTGGCCACTGTGGACAGATGTCACCAGAGGCAGTGAGCCTGGGGGCTGCGGCAGTTTCCAGCTGTGAGATGATGAGGCCGAGCTGAGCAGCGAAACAGGAGAAAGGGGCCCATGGGACCTTGCTTCCCAGAATGGAAGGAGGAAGCCGCAACACCCGGGGGACACAGCGGTGCCTGGTAATGCAAGGTCCAGGGTGGGAGACAAGCTGCTGTTTCATGGCTCTGGGCAACGTCCCTTCTGCTGGGCGTCCAGGCTGTCCCGTGACCTGGCCCGCTTGACAGGGGTCTTACTGCCAGCTACCCCCACGTGGGACCTCCCCCTCCCTCACCCCTACATACCCACGTGCCACACTCCATCCAGGTTCTCTGTTCCTCGGGGCTTCCTCCTGCTAAGAATGGTGAGAGAAGCACTGGATTCAGACTCGCGGCCTTTGGAGTCTCCCAGTATTGCGTGTGCGTCCTGGCTCTGCCCCTCACTCACTGTGCAATGCCAGGGAGGTGCCTTCGCCTCTCTGAGCCTCAGTTTTCTTATCCACTAAGAGGGGATAACAACACCCACCTTACGGGGCTGTGAGATGGAGTAGCAAGAACATATAAAAAGCTCCTAGCATGATG
Organism: Balaenoptera acutorostrata; assembly: GCF_949987535.1. Taxonomy (NCBI): domain Eukaryota; kingdom Metazoa; phylum Chordata; class Mammalia; order Artiodactyla; family Balaenopteridae; genus Balaenoptera; species Balaenoptera acutorostrata. The sequence goes on from NC_080083.1 coordinate 11,331,190, forward strand.
CCTGGTGCTCAATAAGCAGGATCCTTGCTTGGGATTATCCACAAGTTTCTCATTTCCCAAGGCTCAGCTGTAGCCCCCTCCTCCAGGAAGCATCCCCTGACCACCCAGCCCAGCACATCAATTCTCCCTCTCCTGGTTCTGACAGTCCTTGCCGTTTGCTCCCACCAATCTAACGCCAGACTCCTTGCTCTCTTGTGAGGGCACTGATTCTGCTCCGTAAGCTGCTCTTGTCTCCCTTAATGCCCAGAAAATTCTCTGAGAGCAGAGATACCTCCCCTCCCTCTCCTGCCTCCCCCACAGCGCAGGGCTAGGCACACAGTAGGTGCTCCAGGTAGGCCGGCAGGATGGAGCCAGTTCACTGAGAGGTGGAAGTTTGGCTTTCATGACAGAGGCAATAGGGAGCTAGTGAAGGCTCTGGAGGAAGGGAGATGATGGAAGGGGTCACTTGGGTGAGGCGCTGAGCAGCAGATCCACAGTATTCCCAATCTGTTGCCTTCCTTCCTTCCTTCCCGGCAGAGGCCACCAGCAGAGTGATGCATGTGCCAGGGGCTGCGCATTATTAATCACCTTAAAAGCAAACATTCATCTTGGTGCAGGATTTTTGCTTTTCTCCTCTAATAACAGATTAAAGCACCCAAATGTTAATGGGCCCGATAATTTACGTTTTGCTTAAGCAGAAAAAACAAACCGTCAGGCCCTCACGGCAACACCGCTTTCCGACAGATTAAGAGACAGGCTGAATAAACTGCTGGGACTAAAACATGCACGTACACACGCTCTCTGCCGATACGTGACAGTTTGTAAATATTTTGCAACAAGAGCAATATGATTTCTGTACACAGACAACTAGCCGTTCCCCCTAAAGGATTTTCCTCTCCTCCTTGCCTTCTCAATCACTTGAGGCAATTAAGCCAAAAATCTCTGGGTAGCATTCCCCTCTGCTCCTGTTCCCAAACTGTGACCTCAGCCCTGAATAAATCAGTCCTGAGAGGAAACAGTTCATGGGGGTTCTAGCACCACCAAGAGACAGCAAGATGATCATGGCCATTCCCCTCTCTTCCCACCTGCTCTCCTAATGGGGATCTTGGAAGAAAAGAGAGAAGGTTTCCTGAAAAGACAAGCCAGAGGAAAACTGCATCTTGATTCTCTTTGTTCAAACACACACAGAAAATCAGCCATGGTGGATTGTCTCAGGTTCCAGCCCATGGCCAAAATATTGCAGTAGGCCATGGCCTGGAGAGGAGACAAGAAATCTGAATACTTATTCCTGCATCAGCACCAACTTAACAGTGTGACCTTCACCAATTCCCTGTCATTCTTTGGTCTTCAGGTTCCCCATGTGAACAATGAGTGCTTGGTGTTGATAAATCTAAACTCTGCCATTTTGTGGCAACAAAATTTTAACAACTCCTGGACTCCAACAATCACACAGGACAAGAACATCAAGTATTAGAGCCTAACAGTTTTTAAAAAAGCAGGCACGCTCACTGCCCACTGAGCATGCTCAGTCACCAGGTGAACTGCCCACTGAGCATGCTCAGTGCCAAGGCAATCAAGTCCCTCATCTAAGAGCAGATCCCGCCCCACTGAGCATGCTCAGTTCTAAAACAAGGGGACACTGGGTTGCTTAATCAAAGGGCAGTCTTGACTCTTGATGAAAGCTTACCCTGTCTCCCTGAGCTCCCCAAAGATAGGATAGACGTACAACGTAGCAAGTAGTTGAATTAAACAAATCAAGCCCTCTCAGCCAAGGCTCACTCTGTTGTTCATCTGCTGGTTTAGATTAACTCTGATTGTGACATATATGAGTTTTGAGTAAGAGTGTTACACCAAAACTCAATTCCTTGCAGATAAATCCTTATCAGCTAATCCCCCCAAAACAGAGCACGTCCTCCTCATCCATCCTCACACTCATCATACCTGTAAGAATACAGATTTGAACAATAACCAACTCGACCTCATTGACATTTAGAGATGACTCCATCTAACAACACAATTCACCTGCTTTTCAAGTATACAAGAAATATCCGGAGATGGGCCACATACTTGGCCATAAAGCATGGCTCAAAATTTTTTTAAAGATTGAAAGCCTGGAAGTTTATTCTCTGATGTGATGAAATTGAATTTAAAAGTAGTAACAGTAAGCCATCTAGAAAACCGCCAAATATTGGTAAATTAAACAAAACACTTTTAAATAACCATAGGTCAATGAAGAAATAACAATTTCAAACTGAATGATAATGAAAGCAAACTCTTCAAAATTTGGGGGATACAGCTAAGGCAGAGGTTAAGCAGAGCAGAAGAAAAGTTAGACCTTTAAATGCCTATATTAATAAAGAAAAAAGGCACAAAATCAGTGATCTAAGCTTCTACAGATGCAAAAAAAGAAGAGCAAATGAAACCCAACGTAAGCAGAAAACAGGAAACCACAAGAAGACAGAAAATCAATGATACAAAAATTGGACAATAGTGAAAATAAGCAGAGCCAAACCTCCCAGAGAAGACTAATAAAAAAAAAAAAGAGAAGAGAAAACACATATTATCAATATCAGGAATTAAAGAGGGGATATCACCACAGATTCTCTTGAATCTGTGATCTGTAAAAGAACCATAGGGAATATTACGAACAACTTTATGACAATAAATTTACAGGTGAAATAGACAAACTTCTTGAAGAAGATACTCACCAAAACTAACATAACATGAAAGCATAAATCTAAAAAACCCTATATATACTAAGTAAGTTTAACTTATATCAAAAACTTTCCCACAAAGAAACTCCAAGTCCAAATACATTTACCAGTGAACTTTATCAAACAATTAAGGAAGGAATAATAACAATATTAAGCAAACTCCTTCAGAAAATCAAGGAGAAGAGAATATTTTCAACTCATTTAAGGAAGCCAGAATAGTCCTAACACCAAAAATTGGCAAAGATATTATTTTAAAAAAGAATTGCTATAGATGACCAATATTTCTCATGCTTAGGGAGAATAAAACCCTTATAAAACTATTAAATATATACATAAACTATATATATATATAAATATACATCAAACTATTAAAGGGACTTCCCTGGTGGCGCAGTGGTTAACAATCCGCTGCTGATGCAGGGGACACGGGTTCGATCCCTGGTCCGGGAAGATCCCACCTGCCTCAGAGCAACTAAGCCCGTGCACCACAACTACTGAGCCTGTGCTCTAGAGCCAGCAAGCCACAACTACTGAGCCCACGTGCCACAACCACTGAAGCCCACGTGCCTAGAGCCTGTGATCTGCAACAAGAGAAGCAACCACAGTGAGAAGCCCGCACACCACAAGGAGAAGTAGCCCCCGCTCACTGCAACTAGAGAAAGCCCACGCGCAGCAAGGAAGACCCAACGCAGCCAAAAAAAAGAAAGAAAAAAGAAGTAATCTTTAAGAAAAAACTATTAAAATATATATATATATATATATGTAGTGTGTGTGTGTAACACATCACAACCAAGTAGTGTTTATCACAGGAATGTAAGGTTAATTTAACATTTGAAAAACGTCTGAAAAAAATCAAGTTGAAAAAAAGTCAATGAAATTCACAAAATTAACAGAATAAAGGAGAAAAATATAATTCACAGCATTGATCATACAAAGGGGAAAAATCATACGCTATATGGTTCACATAAAGTATTAGACAAAATTCAACACCCATTATGTTATTTTTTTAAAGGAAACAATGAAAGAATTTCCTTAATCTGAGAAAGGCATTTTTTAAATTTAAGCTAACTACATTCTACCTAATAGCGAAACACTGAATGTTTTTCCTGTAAGATCAATAGCAAAGTTATTAGATAATTATCTTCAACATTGTACTGGAAACTTTAGATAGTGTAATAGGAAAGGAAAATAAACAAAAACCATAAACCATAAATATTGGAAATTAAGAAGTAAAACTAGCATTATTCAGAAAGGCTGTGTGTATACATAGAATACACTACAGAATCTACCAAAAAATACTAGAATAATTGAGTTTCTTGACATTGCAGCATATAATGTCACTATATAAAAAGTCAATTATTGTTCTATGTACTAGCAACAAAAAATGGAAAATGAGAACGTTTTAAAATACCATTTGCAATAGAATGAATAAAAGCAAATACCTAGGAATGAATCTAATGATCAAGGTGCAACCACTATACTGAAAACCACAAAACAGTGCTGAGAGAAATTAAAGATCTAAATAAATGTAAAGATATGCCATGTTCATGAACTGGACAATTTGATGTTATTAAGATGTCAGCTCTCCCCAAACTGATCTATAGATCACAATCCTAAATTCCAAGAGGAGTTTTTGAAGAAACTGACAGGTTGATTCTAAAATTTATATGACAATTCAAGGTACCTAGAATAACCAAAATAGTACTGAAAAAGAACAAAGTTGGAGGATATAAACTAATTTCAAGACATTCTATTAAGCATCAGTGATCAATTCAGTATGGTTTTGGTTTAAGGACAAAAAATTGGTGAATAGAACAGGATAGGAAGCCCAAAAAAACAGACCCACATTTATGGTCAGTTAATTTTTGATCAAGTCAATTCAATAAGGGAAAGGAAACTCTCTTTTTAATGGTGTGAGAATAACTGACTATCCATATTAAAAAAAAAAAAAAGAATCTCAACTCCTACCTCACTCCATATGCAAAACTGAGTTAACAATAGATCAGAGACTTAAATATAGTGCTAGAACCATGAAGCTTCCAGAGAAAACATAAGACGGTATCTTTGAGACTTGGGTAGACAAAGTGTGAGATAATAGAAAAAATATATTTATTGGTGTCTGCCTCCTGGCTCAGAGTTCCTAAATTCCTTGGAATTTCCTGGGCCATAGGAATATCTTTTGTTCTAATGAGGTGACTCTTGGTGGACTCCTAGATGGGGGCTGGTCACCAGAAAGACCAAGCCATGATTAGAAGCTTAGAACTTTCAGCCCTAACCCCTGTTCTCTGGAAGGGGTCTGGAAATTGAGTTAATTATCAATCATGCTTACTGATGAAGCCTTTATAAAAATCCCCGAAGTACAGGATCCTGGGAGCTTTCTGGGTTGATGAACACGTGGAGGTGATGGGAGAGTCATGCCCGGAGGGAGTATGGAAGCTGTGCACCCCTTTCCCACATGCCTTGCCCTATGCATCTCTTCCCTCTGGCTATCCCTGAGTTGTATCTTTTTATAATAAGCCAGTAATCTAGTAAGTAAACTGTTTTCCTGGTTCTGTGAGCTGCTCTAGCAAATTAAAACCAAGGAGAAGGTCATGGAAGCCTCCAGTTGATAGCAGTCATCAGAAGCACAGGTGACAACCTGGACTTTCAATTGGCATCTGAAGTGGGGGAGGGAAGCCTTAGAGGACTAAACCCTTAACCTGCAGGACCTGACAGTATCTCCAGGTAGACAGTGTCAGAAATGAGTTAAATTACAGGACACCCAGCTGATGTCACAGAGAATTGCTTGGTGGGGGAAAAAACCCACACATTTGTTAACCAGGAGTGTCAGAAGTGCAGTCTTCTGTGTGAGTAGTAAAGGAGAGGCACCCAGGAAGAGTGACTTTTTCCTACTCACAAAGATATCTTAGGACACAAAAAATAATAATCATAAGAGAAAAAGTTAACAAATCAAATTAATCAGAAGTTAAATTTCTGCTTATCAAAATACACTATTAACCAAATGAATAAATAGGCTACAAACCGAGAAAAATATTCATGATACATAACTCCAACAAGGGACTCATATACAGAATATATATGGAATCCTACTAATCAGTAACAAAAAGACAAGTAACACAACTTTATAAATGGGCAAAAGACTTGAAAAGACATTGCACAGAAGAAGACAGATGAATAGTCACTGACATGAAACATGCTCAATATTCATCAGGAAATGCAAATTAAAACCACAATGAGATATACTTCATACCCACTGGAGTGTAGTTTTTTGAATGATAGCAAATGGGCATTAGGAATCTTTTTGGAGACATGGAAATATTCTAAAACTGGATGTGGGGATGGTTGCACAACTTTATAAATTTACCCCCAAAAATCAATGGATTATACCATCACAATAGGTGGATTTTATGATATGTAAATTAGTCCTCATTAAGCTCATACATTGCTGATGAAAGTGTCAGCCATATATTATTACAATTTAAAGACACAAGCATGTGGTGAAATTATAAAGAAAAGCTGGAGAATGATAAACATAAAATTCTGGAGAGTGATTACTGGGAGGGGAGGGAGGGGGATGGGAAGCAATAAGCACAAAGAAGGAACTTCAAAGGTATTTGTAATTTTTTTCCCGATATTGGGTGGTGGTACACAGGTGTTCATTGTATCAATAGTTTTTATAGCTTACATGTAGCTTATAGATGTTATTTTGTTTCTATCCTATAGTTAATAAGAACTACTTCAAATAAATAAAATAAGGCATAAAAGAGATTGCGGGCAGACCTGATAAGAACACATGATACAATAACACACTGTCCAGTGGGCAGTAAGATGCAACCCCACCTAAGAAACTTGATAATAGCACAGAAGGCAGAGTTGGAAGACAGTCCCCAGAGATGAGAGCCAATGGGCATCCACACAGACTCCAGGGAGAACAGCTGGGAATGGGGGACCAGACAGTGAGGAAGAGGATGACGGGTTGGGTGAAGGCCACGGTGTCTCCACTTTGGGTGCACAAGACAGTGAAGGAACACAACACCCGATCTGTCCCCACCCCTCTCAGCTCAATACCATTTAGGTACCACACCCTAACGCTTCAGTGAAGATGTGTGCAAATCTTCCTTTGAGTTCATCATCTGGCCTGTCTGGAGAGGTAAATGAGGACATTTAGGAACAGAGAGGAGTGTTGAGTGCTGGTGGCCCTTTCATCATTGGCAGTACCTTCACTGGCGATTACTTGGCTAAGCACCAAATCTGCACAGCTGGAGAAATAGAAGTTCCTGGCAGGCAGACCTACCATAACAAATAGATTCACAATGTTAACGGTGCAAACACAACAGGCATTCCCTTCTGCCTTCTGTGCCCAGTCTGAGGAAGGTGGTCCCGCTGGGGACTCTCCTTCATGCAGTGATTAGATCCCAAACTCTTTTCATCTCACGGCTTCTCCATCTTCCTAGGTCCTTGTTGTCATCTGCTTCCAGGAAAGGGAAGAGGAGGAAGGAGGCAGGAAAGACACATCTATTTTTTTAAGTTTTTGGTCCAGCGACCTTGGGACAAAGATTTCTTAGATAGGATACGTAAAGAACAAACCATCAAAGAAAAAAACTGACAAACCAATTAATTGGTCTGCATTAAAATGAAAATTTTCTCCTTTTCAAAAGACACTATTAACAAAATGAAAAGACAAGCCACAAAGAGATCATTTTTGTAATCCACATATCTGACAGAGGGCTTGCATCCAGACTATACAAAGGACACTTAGAATTCAATAATAAGAAGACATTTTTAAATGGGGAAAAGTTTTTAAAACATTCACAAAAGGAGATATACAAATGACCAAGAAGTACATCAAAAGGATGTTTGATAGCTTTAGTCAAGGAAATGCAAATTAAAACTACAGTGAGATACCATGACACACCCACCAGAATGTTTAAAATTAACGGGACTGGGTTTCCCTGGTGGCGCAATGGTTAAGAATCCGCCTGCCAATGCAGGGGACACAGGTTTGAGCCCTGGTCCGGGAAGATCCCACATGCCATGGAGCAACTAAGCCCGTGCGCCACAACTACCGAGCCTGCACTCTAGAGCCTGCGAGCCACAACTACTGAGCCCACATGCCACAACTACTGAAGCCCACACACCTAGAGCCCGTGCTCTGCAACAAGAGAAGCCACTGCAATGAGAAGCCCGCGCACCGCAACTAGAGAGAAAGCCCGTGCACAGCAATGAAAATGCAGCTAAAAATAAATAAATAAATGCTTTAAATAAAATTAACAGGACTGACAGTATCAAGTGTTGGTGAAGGTGTGGAATAGCAGGAGCTCTCATATACAGTACTGCCGAATGTAGAATGGTACAACCACAGCGGAAAACAGTTTGGCGGTTTCTGGTAGTTAAACAAGTAGTCAAATGACTCAGCAATTCCACTACTAGTCATGTAGCCAAGAGAACAGAAAACATGTTTACCTGGAGACTGACACAAATGTGCATAGCAGCCGGATCCACAATAGCCCTAAACTACAAACAACCCAAATGCCCACAAGCAGGTGAATGGGTAAACAAATTGTGGCAGATTCATACAATGGAAACCTACTCAGCATAAAAACAAAAAACAAACAAAAACACCACACACACACACACACACACACACACTATTGCTACACGCAACATGGATGGATTTCAGAACATTACGTTAAGCAAAAGTAGCCAGCCCAGACGATTTCATGTTGTGTGATTCCATTTATATGAAATCTTAGACTATGCGACCAATCTAGGGTAATGTAAAGCAGATCTGTGGTTGGGCGGGGGCGGGGGGGGGGGTAGCAAGGGGCATCCTACCACAAAGGCGCAAGAAAAAACCTCTGGGATGATGGAAATGTTCTATAACTTGATGATGGTGATGGTGGTCTACATCAATCTGGGAGTGGGGGCATCCATAAAATGGCATACTTTTAAAGGGTGCATTTCCTTGTATGTAAACTATGCCTTCATAACATTGATTAAAAAAAGAAAGTCTTAGTCCAGAAAATGCACATATATCTCCTGTCACATTCAGTGGTCAGAACAATGGATCGTCAGGGCAATGCAGCCTCAAGGGAAGCGGGGAACTGTAGTCCAGCTGTGCGGCCAGGAGAAAGAGTAAAATTAGTCTGGGTGAACAGCAACACAACCCACAGTCTGTGGCCCAGAAGGTTCCTAGAGACCTCTTCCAAGGCAGATAAGGCGGGGCTGGCCAAAGTTCACCACAAGACAGTAGATGAGGCCTGGGACAGAGACCTGAGCACGGAGCTACGGGGGCAAAGAGGAAAAGGATGTCTTCCCAGAGAAGAGGGGATGGTCAACAGCCTGACCCCAGAAGAACAAAGCAAGAGGAAAAGGAATAAACAACAGCATGGGAACAGGAAAGCAGATGCTGGAGAACTGGTGAGAAGTTCTGCGCAGCCGGGCGGCTTGTCTGGTGAAGAGGAGTGGGTGGTGGGGCTTCCTGGGTCTATGGTGAGGGGCTAAGCAGTGCGGGTTCCATCGTGCACACCCGGAAAAGCCTGGAAGGGTCTGAGGGAAGCTGTGGCTCTGAACAGCCCCCAGGCTGTTCCCATCCTTCACCCCGGAGCTGCTGCGCTCTGAGCACACGGCAGCTACACTGCCCTCTCCCACGCAGTCCCAGCACCTAGCAGTGGGGGCAGGTCCCCGCGTGGGACACAGGCCCCAAGCAAGACGGGCTGCAGGCAGCCCCCTCCGCTGGAGGAGAAGTTCCGGCTGTGACTCAGGCTGCTCGCCTCGAATCCGGAGTCAGCGTCACAGGCAGGAAGTCCTGTGTGGCCGGAGCCCACTCGCAAAGCCCACACCCATCTGAGTCACGGCACAGAGAAGGCGCCCGTTGCTCAGGCAACCGAGGCCCCAGCTCTGGGCATGGATTCCGGCCTGGTTAACCCCTCACCTGCCAATTAGGGGGTATCTGGCCCCCAGCTGCTATAAGTCAAAACTCTAGACTCACCTGGATTGGCTCTACCTGCCATCCAGCCTGTCCCCCAAAAGGCAGCTCAGAGTGGAGGCTGCAGAGTCTGCCGCACCCTGCTCCTCGCTGTCCCACTGGGGAAAGGAAGGCTCAGGGGGGCCAGGCCCTCGCCCATGGTGACCGGCTAACCAGCGGCAGAACTGAGATGGGAACCCCAGGTGTCCTGGCTTCTGCCTACGAGGTCATCTTATCCACTAGGTGTGATGGGGGAGAGCCTAGAGCCTATGAAAATACTTAAGGCCAAGAAAAGAATTATTGGTTCCAAAATACAAAAAGAAAACTGCGGGGCTTCCCTGGTGGCGCGGTGGTTGAGAATCTGCCTGCCCATGCAGGGGACACGGGTTCGAGCCCTGGTCTGGGAAGATCCCATATGCCGCGGAGCAACTGGGCCCGTGAGCCACAACTACTGAGCCTGCGTGTCTGGAGCCTGTGCTCCGCAACAAGAGAGGCCGCGACAGTGAGAGGCCCGCGCACCGCGATGAAGAGTGGCCCCCGCTCGCCGCAACTAGAGAAAGCCCTCGCACAGAAACGAAGACCCAACACAGCCATAAATAAATAAATAAATAAGCAAACAAGCAAGCAAACAAACAAGCAAACAAACAAGCAAACAAACAGTAGCTCCTCGTGCAGGTTCTCAAGTCAGGTTTTCACAATCAGAATCTTGCTCCACGCCTTAGCCAAGTGAACTTGGGCAGCTGTTACCCCTTCTGTATGTGAGTTTCCTTACCCTAAAATAAGAATAATAAGTATGCACACTTTGTAAGGTTGCAACAATCAATTAGGCTTATAAAAAAAAAAAAAAAGAAAACTGCGGAATCAAATTTAATAAAATGTTTAAAGTTTATAGAACTTGGAGGTCGGCTTCATTAATGGCTACATTTAGAATGTGTGAAATGTTTCCTTACATTTGAAAACAATGTCTAGATTAGCTTCTGTCACCTTGCAAGAATTCCCAAGTATTCAAGAGGATGTCTGAAAAAGCTTGACCAACACTGAATTAGTTACCTGTGACCCGATAATTTCAAAAGCAAAATTGTAAATGTCTTTTCAATTTATTTACAGTAAGAAAAAAAATCTATATTTCATATGTGATCTGTGTTATTTATGAGGAAAGAAGCTTCCAGAAATAAGGAGGCAAAAGCCCAATGGAACCTCTATGTGCCTCTGACTGTACCACCTTCCCTACCTAAGGCTAAAAGTGGGGAAGAAAGAGGGCCCAGCCTGGGGATGCAGCTCCCGCCCTCACCTCCAGGCACAGTGGAGCAGGATGGGAAGGTGCCCTGCCTCAGAGTGAAATGGACCTGGAGGATTTTCCCCTCCTGAACAGCAAAGCTTCTCCTCTTCCGGTGGGGCTGGCAGCTGGCTGAGCTGCCAGCCACAGTGACAACATCCTCCCAGCCACGCTGGGCGTGCACACCGCGGCTCCCCACACCCACTGAAAGGACCAATCCTATGAGACAAGGTGCCGGGCAGAAGTCCGATTTCATGTTCCAAGTAGGTTATGCTGATGGAAACAAGATAAAGGCTTCGTGCCTGGTTCTTAGTTGTATCAGGAGTGCTGGGAAATGCTTTCCTCCAGTAAATGGTACAATATTTGCTCTCTGGGGTAATTAGAGATTCACAGACCTGCCGTCTCTCCTGTGAGGATGCACAGATGATTCTGAAGTGGCTGGCCAGGGAGTCAGCCCTCCCAGGGCATGGGAGGTAGGCACGGGGAAGAGAGCAGAGCTCAGGACCTGAAGACATGGGCTCAAATCGTGACTACAGTTACTAACCAGCCAATCCTTCGCCATTCCTGGTGGTTCACCATTGCTGGCCTCAGTTTCTTCATCTGTAGGATGTAAGGAGGGGACGAGACTTTCATCTCAAAGTTTCCCTTCAGCTCCAAAAGTTCAAGAGCTTTAGCTTTTCTCTGTGGCCATGTGGCTCCTGCCCTGAGTCTTTCAGTCCTAGTGACTCCAAAGCTCTACCCTAAGCCCAAGGACCACCTCGGTCCCAAGCAGAACATCTGCTATAGGGGCCTCCTGGCCCCCTGCCCTCTCTTCCCTCTCCCTCCACAGATGGGGCTGCCTGCCCTGTGCTGGCCCCCATCACTCAGACTGGGACACCAGCAAACCTGGGGTACCCAAAGTATTTTTTTAACGTAAGCACCTTACAACAATAAAATTACATCTGCCCACCCCATCTTTTGTGCTGTTGTCATTTTTTTTTCCATTTTCATACATTACAAACCCTACGATACAATGCTATACTTTTTCCTTGAAGCAGTCATTTGTCTTTTTTTTTTTTTTTCAGTTTAAACATGTTTATATTTCTAAGGTAAAGATCTATAAAAAATAATCCAGAACTTAAAGAACTAAAATAAATCACTTTGTTTCATGGTCCCTCAATTAACATTTGTCTTTTAAAAACGACAAAAGAAGGAAAGATATTGTTTTTTTATATTTACTGACATTTCGCCATTATCAGTGCTTTTCATCCGTTCTTTTATATCTGAGTTTCCATCTGGTGCCATTTCCCTTCATTTGAAAAACTTCCTCCAGCATTTTGTGAAATGCGGGTCTGCTCGTCTTTGGTTTAGCTGGAAATGACTTTCTATTGCCTTCATTTTTTGAAAAGGATATTTTTCACTGGATATAGAATTTTCAGTTGACTTTAAAGATGCATTCCGGGCTTCCCTGGTGGCGCAGTGGTTGAGAATCCGCCTGCCAATGCAGGGGACACGGGTTCGAGCCCTGGTCTGGGAAGATCCCACATGCCGCGGAGCAACTAGGCCCGTGAGCCACAATTACTGAGCCTGCGCGTCTGGAGCCTGTGCTCCGCAATGGGAGAGGCCGCGATAGCGAGAGGCCCGCGCACCGCGATGAAGAGTGGCCCCTGCTTGCCACAACTGGAGAAAGCCCTCGCACAGAAACGAAGACCCAACACAGCCATAAATAAAATAAAAAAAAAAAAAAAAAAAAAAAGATGGCTAGCAGGACATCAGAGCCATTTAAAAAAAAAATGCATTCCATCATAATATGATCCCCATTGTTTTTGATGAGAAGTTTGTTCTCATTTGTATCATTGTTTCCCAGGATGTAAAGTAGCTTTTGTCTCTGATTTCAAGTTTTTTCCCTTTCTTTGGTTCTCAGTAGTTTGATAACATGCCTAGGTAGCAGTTTTCTTTGTATTTATCCAGCTGTGGGGTTAGCTGAGTTTCCTCGATCTGTAAGTTTACGTTTTCACAAAATTTGTGGAAATCTACAACATTGTTTTTTCCATATGTTATTTTCTGCCCAAGCTTCTCTTTCTCCTCCTTCTAGGACTCCAATCACACATAAAATAGGCCACTCAATATTGTCTCACAGGCCAAGGAGACCATGTTCAATTTTACTTCAGTTAATTTTTTTTCTCTATTCTTCAGATTGGGTAATTTCTTTTGATCTATCTTCAGTTTCACTCACCCTTTCTTGTGGCATCTCCAATTTGCTCTTAAGTCCATTAATAAATTTTTCGTTTCAGATATTTTAGTTCTCAATTCTGGAATTTCCATTTGGTTCTTATTTTTATTTTCTTTCTCCCATCTGCTCATCATTATGATCGAGTCTTTGTATATTTTAATAGCTTCTTTTTTAAAGACCTGTCAGCTACTTGCAACATCTGGGTCATTCTGAAGTCCGTTTCTATTGACTGTTTTTCTTTTGACTATTGATCACGTTTTATGATTCTCTGTGTCTAGCAAATTTTAAGTGTCTACTGGTCATTGCATACAATATGTTGTAGAGACTCTGGATTCTGAATTTTTTTTCCATGATGGCTTTACTCACATGTCTGGCAATTGGACTGGCTGTCAGCTAGGACACCTCAGTTCACCTCCATCCTCTTGTAGGCTACACCAGCTTCCTGGCCTAGTGGTCTCAGGATGGTATTCCAAGAGGCTGACACCAGAAACTGCAAAGCAACTTAAGGTCTAGCCTTGAAAGTCATATAATATCCCTTCTACATAGTCTGTTGATGAAAGCGAGTCTCAAGGCCAGCCCCGATTCCAGGAAATGGGGAAATAGACTTCTTCTGTGAAGAGTGGCAGAGTCTTATTGCAAGGGGACATACATACTTGGATGCAGGAGTTTTGTGGCCATAAACAGTCTACCATAGCACCCTTTACTATCCTTAGAATGAAAGCATAGAAAATAGAACCAACCTCAAATTTTTTAAAACTCAAAATAATTCAGTAACCATAGTATAAGGGAGGTATGAGAGGAAATGAAATTATAATAAAACAATATATATTTCAATATGTAAATGTTGGGCATAATTGCCCTAGAAGACATAATGAAGTAATCAGCATCTTATATTTGTATGCAGATCTACACATGCAGAGGCACACAGGAGTATTATATTGGTGACTCAGATATTATGAGCATCATTACCAACACTAATGATTTCCAAAATGGTGAACAATTGTTGGTAATGTTCAGAACAAAACAAAAGACAAAATTCCCTTGATTTACACCACAGTTGCATTCCTGGACTATTCGGCGTCGATTGAAAGCCACGCGAAGAAGTACTTATGTTCTAGGTTCAGATACCTGTGAACAAGTTTGGCCCCTACAGGAATGTCTACAGGACATTCAAAGTCCAACAGGACAAGAGACAATTTGTTGAGATCATTACAGGATAACTAGGTACCTCCTTTATCTTTGGTCCAACCAAAACCACACTCTAGAGTATGAGGTGTCCCCTGGGGAGTGGTACTGCTGGTTGAAAACCATCAGATCGGGGGCTATTATAACAGGGCTATGGACCAGAAATGCACACTATGGAAAGTCTCCTGGTGCACTATCAGAGGCAAAGCAATGCCCAAGACGACTACCAGTGAGGTTCTGGAGAGAAAAGGAAGAAAAACAGAAGAGGTGCCCAGGAGGTCGTGATCAAAGCAGGTACGGCTCCCAGCAGATCATGAAGTAAGTAGCTCTGTGTTTCCCACCCACATCAGAATCAGGAAAGACCCAGTGATGCAGCCCCTCTGGGGGAGGGCAGGCCGAGCAGTCCATCATACCTGTCTGGCTCGTAGCCTCCATCCTGAGCGCAGGAAGGTGGTGGACCGGCAGTCGTCTGCCCTGCTCCAACATCTGAAGCTGACCCTACGGACTCACTTCTGTTGAACTTTAGAGAGGAACAGGGACTTCCCTGGTGGTCCAGTGGTTAAGACTCCGCGCTCCCAATGCAGGGGGCCCGGGTTCGATCCCTGGTCTGAGAACTAGATCCTGCACGTCGCAACTAAGCGTTCGCATGCTGCAACAAAGATGCCGCGTGCTGCAACTAAGACCCAGCACAGCCAAATAAATAAAAAAATATTTTTTAAAAATAAAGAGGAACAAATTCAGTGCCTCTGGGCAGGGATTCTGGCGGAGGGGGATACCTCAAGATTTTGTGTTTAAGGCTGTGCCTCCACCCTGCCAAAGTTTTTCTTGAGGAATGAGGGAAGATCACAGCTTGATTTGAGAGCAGTGGGTGAGTCCCCAGAGGCAGAGGGAGCAAGCCAAGAGCTCCCGTGTGTCTGCATGTGGCACACGCGCTGAGAGTGTGATCTATGGGTTATGGAGTCATTTCTGTTAATTAAACTCCCTAATGTAATTTTGAGGTAAGAGTGCTTGGCCTGTATTTCCGACAGTCCCTGGAGGACCAGGAAAGTGGGAGAATACACCATCTGGCAGAGCACCATGAAACTTAATCACCGGGGGTGGGGGGGAATTCGTGGAAAACTGTACTGATGGCAGAGAGATACATAGATGCACAAAGTGACACACAGAATCTGTACTCCTTTACCAATGATCAAGGTTGACAGCAGGGTTTTGTTTCCCCTCCACAGCCGACCCACCCACCCACCCAGCCTCCAGTAGCATCTGCACCACCCCCAGAGGCCAGCCCGCTCCCTCCTCCAAAGTCCTGTGGTGGCTGTTCTCACTCCTGTGTCGTGACAGGCCCTCCCCTCCCCACCCCAGAGTCAGGATCCTCTGATTTCCCCCCAAAATCAAACCCTCTTGCTCCTCAGATTGTGTTTATGTAGGGCCACAAAAGTGCCGTGTTAACTCAAGGCCGTGCATCTTTGGAAGGAAATCAATACATAATTATGTGTTCTGTCTGGGCAGCAATGGCCCAGAACCAGGCTGACTGGGAATTAGATAAAGTAGAAAACAGAATGGTCAAGGCTGGCCAAGCTGACCGGGGATGCACGTTGGCTGGGAAGGGTGTGGAGGCTCTGGCCACCTCTTGGGTCTCAGAGCCTTTCCTCATGAAGCTGCCGTGTCCTGGGATGAGTTCAGACCGGCAGGTGGTGGTCTGCGGTGGGGGGGGCGGGGGCTGGCTCTTTGGCTTCTCCCTGTGGAGGATTCACTGCTGCATCTACGGAGGGCAGGACTCTGGGGCAGCCTCCAGGCCTCCACGCTCTCCCTCTCAAATCCACCCCACATGGGTGCCCGCAGCCCAGATGATCTTCCTAAAGTGTAGATATGACCACTTCATTTCTCTGCTTAAAGCCGTTCTTGGGAAGCAGCATGGGGGTTAAATCATCCTCCATGAAATCAGAAAGGCCTAAGTTTGCATCTTTCCTGAGCCCCCGTAAGTCACAGAACCCCTCTGTCAAACAGACAAGGATATGGAGCCTACAGAGTTGTTTGCAAGGGTTCTATGAAGTCACACGGGCAAAACATGTAACCCAGTGCCCAGCGCATAGTAAGTACTGGCCTTCATCATCATCATCATCATCATCATCATCATCATCGTTGTCATCACTTTTTTATGGCTTCCCAGAGGCAGTGCCTGATGATCTAAGCCAAATGAAGAGCCTGTAGCCAAGAAGGGGTGGGTGAGGGGTCTTAGTCCATTAGGGCTGCTGCAATAAGGTGCCATAGAGACCAGTGGCTGAAACAACAAACATTGATTTCTCCCAGTTCTGGAGGCTGGGTAGTCCCAGATCCAGGTCCCTGCAGATTAAGTGCCTGGTGACAGCCCTCTTCCTGGTTTGCAGATGGCTGCCTGCTTGCTGTGTCCTCATGTGGTGAAGAGAGAGAGAGCTCTGTGTCTTGTCCTCTTTTTAGAAGGGCACTAATCCCATCCTGAGGGCCCCACCCTCATGACCTCATCTAACTCTAATCACCTCCCAAAGGTCCCACCTCCAAATACCATCACACTGAGAATGAGAATTTCAACATACGAATTTGGGGTGGGGGGACACACATTAGGTCCACAGCAGGGGGGGAGGTGAGAGGAAGCTGTGGCATCTTCAAAGGGACAGTTGCTGAGCAGATGGTGGGTCCAGCTGGTGTTTGGGTAAAATGCTCACTTTCTTCATCTTCCCCAGGCCTCCTTCCACGTGTTTGGGCAACAGCACTTATGATTTGGAAGAGCTTCAGTCATCTTTCCTCCACTTGTGGGAGGTTCCGAGCCTTGTGGGTGCAGGATCTGGATGAAAGTCACATCCCAACGGGCTTCCCTATGATGTCGGCATGTGCTTGTGACAATGGAGGGGCTGGGCTTGGCTATGGCTGGCTCACAGCACTGACCACGCAAAGATCCAAGCTCATTCTGGGACTAGTGTTCAGACCTCAGTCTTGGGCTGGGGCCAGAGCTCAGTCTGGAATTGGGGTCAGAACTCAGCCCAGGGCTGGGATCAGTCCTCAGCCTGTAGCCAGAATCAGGGCTCACATGAGCTACAGGTGAGACTCAGCCTGAGGACAAGGAACAGAATTTCTTGCCGTGAAGCTTAAAGATTTCTATGAACATAACCCACAGCCAAAGCTTTGTGGGCATCAGGCTCTAACCACACCATTGATGTTCCAGGGGCTGAAATGCATCATTTCCCTCCATGGCTTTAATGCATCTTCCAGCCCACATGCAACATTAATGCAGACATCTTTAAGAACAAAAATATCAACATTGGTGATTTATCTTCTGCAGCCAACACGCCTGCCATAACCATTCTGCCTCTTGATACCAAAAAGGACCCTCAACAGGCAGAAGAAAAGCAAAAGTAAACCTCCCTTGAATATTTCCAAAGACCCAGGTGTTCGGGCCCTCTGTAGCCAATACCCCTCCCATGGCAAGAAGGGAGCCCACCGGGCCAGAAGGACAGAGTGTATGGTGCTAGTGGCCGCGGCGCATGGGCTGGAGAGCGTCCACCAGGAGAAGAGGGGAGTTGGACATAGACCAGAGAGCAGAGAAGAGGAGCCGGGGATCCTTGAGTGAGAAGAGGCCTGAGGACAAGGTGATGGGAAGGGACTTAGCAGGGGGGCCAGCGTCTGTGCCTTGGATTCCATACTGCCCTTCACCAGCAACAGAAGCCCCTGAGGGGAGCCCGTCCTCTCTCCCTCAGGATAAGGAGCACGTGGGTACAGCACCTATGGTCCCCGCCCCATGTGGCCCAGATGCCACGTCCTCCCTCCAAGCTCTTTCCCTATGGGGACAGCAGACCTGCCCACGTCCAGCCTTCTCTGTATCTCCCTCCCCAGCCTTGATGTCCCCCAGCCCTCTACAGACTCAAATCTCTATTTCATCCCCCAATTCCTCAACTGAGATGGTTCCAGAAGGCAAACTCTTCCACAGCATTAAAAAATAATTTACAGAAATAACGTTCCTTTAATAAAAGCCACCTAGAATGATACAATTTTTATAGCGCATGCCAGAATAAGAAAGGTCCGAGCTCTCGGAGAAAAATGAATCTCTCCCACTCCAGTATACTCCAAACGATACAACCTCCTCGGGTGAACATAATATATTGACTTGGAAAGTTTAACTTGTAAGGTAATTGGGCCAAGACAGCCACTTATTCTACTCCAGAGCCCTCCAAAGACAAGCTCTTTCAGCCCGGCTCATAAATATGAGGACAGGAAGAACAAACTCGCTTCTACTGCTTCTTTGTCTTTTTTTTTTTTTTTTAATATAATTAAACAGTTAGTGGCTAAATTGCATTGTAATTGATCACAAAATTGCTTTTTTAATGAGATTTAGACACTAGGAAATAGCTTTTTTTTTCTTCAATACGCCCAAAGTGAACTTGGTCATTTTGACAACAAATTGTCTCCCTGGTTGTCTCCTCGGCTGGTGTGACCCTGAGATTTAGCGGAGAGGAAGGTACGGGGCGAAGCCAGCAGACCCTCCCGCCTCCAGCAAGGATGGTACTTTTATAATACCCTCCTTCCAGGACCCTCAGAGCAACTTCATGCCCTTCCCCGCTCCACCCAATATGCCTGGAGTGTCAGAGCTGGGGTCCCGAGATTATCCTGTCTGCCCTCCTTATTTTCCAGTGCCCTTTTTTTTTTTTTTTGCATGCTGCCAGTGGAAGGAGCAGGATGGGCAAGGGCCCTGGAGGAAGGCGGGGGAGGGGGGGTCACGGCACTCCCACAGAACTGAGGGAATTCAGGCATCAGAAGGATGGAGAGGAAGGCAGAGCCGGTGGCCATCGGGAAGCAGCTTTGTCTGCGTCGGGAAGGGCCTTAAGATGGTAATAACATGAACAGGTCTGCACCTAGAAGAGACCTCACTCTGGCTTTTGTCAGGAGAAGAGATCTGAGGGAGGCCATGGGATGTCGTGAAGACAGGCAGGAGGGTTTACCAAGCGTCCAGACAGGAAGTGATAGCAGCTGCGACCAGGTGGAGGTGATGGAGGCGGCAGAGAGAAATGGACAGATCTGAGAGATATTTTGGAGGTAAAATGGACAGGACACAACGTGATTAGATAAGGGCGGGTGACAAACAGGAGGGAGTGAAGCATGGATCTGCCTTGGGCCATTGGAGGCACCACCGGCTGGGCAGTGGTCCCCCCTGCTCCAGACTCCGTGTCCCCTCTGCACACCTAGGGCCCACCCCCAGCACTAGCACCCTAACCATGCCAAGCTCCTTAGCAGCAGAAGTCATTTATTCCTCATAACAACTCCAGAAGTTAGGTCTGTTATTACTCCCATTTAAGAGACAGGGATACAGGCTCAGAGAGATGACGGAACTTGCCAAGGTCACCCAGCGAGTAAGTGGCAGGAGCAGGGTTCAAACCCGGGCCGTCTCAATCCGCAGCCCACGTTGTCACCCACCTCACACACTGTCCTGGGTTCAGTTCCAGGTCCCAGGAGGCCTCCCCCTTCTGCCCGTCTTGTCCCTGGGTTGCTGTATGACCCCTGTCTCTCCTGTGTGCGTAGGCATCCTTTCAATGACCCTCCCCACAACAGTTGAGGCAAGTTAGTTTTGTCTCTGTCCCTTGCCACTCTGTGGCTGCGTCAGTGACCTTGGGAAATCAATTCTGCACAGATTCAAATACAAATTCATCAAGAAGTCTGGAAGCAGTCGCCCACCCAGCACACTTCTGATATGGCCTGGGGATCAATTAGAATAATGCTAGTTCCTGCTGGATAAACATCAGAAATTTAAGATCTTGACACAATGAAAGATCACCTCTCACTTACCTAAGAGTCCAGGGTGAGTGGGTGTTCCTGGCTGGCAAACAAATTTCCTCCCCTTAAGGATTCAGAGACACTGGTTCTCTCCATCTTGTGTCCACACCATCCTCCAGGGCAAGGTTCTGCAAACTTTTTCTGTAAAGGGCCAGAGGGTAAACATTTTAGGCTTTGTGGGCCAGACCACATCTGTCACAACTATTGAACTCTGCCATTGTAGGGAGAAAGTGGGCATTGATGACATTAAACGAATGGGCATGGCTGTGTTCTAATAAAACTTTATTTACAAAAACAAGTAGCAAATTTCAATAAAACTTTATTTACAAGAACACGCAGCGGGCCAGATTTGGCCCATGGGCTATAGCTTGACTCCTACTTCCAACTGGCAAAGGGGATAAGGGGCTGATAAAGGAATACCTACTTCCTAAGCTCCTTCAGCCAGAAGTGTCACCCATCACTTTCATGTACATTCATGTGTCCCTACCTAGATGGAAATGTAGTCCCTGGCTGGGCAATCACTTCCCAGCAACAATGCTACACTGTGGGAGGGAAAGCATGCATGGGTCTTCGGCAACTGGCTAGGCAGCCATCTCTGGGAATTTAGTTACATTCAACTAATACCGAGCCTCTACTACGTGGCAGGCTCTGTGCTCCATGTGGGGACACAGGGGGGTCCACAAGACATGGCTCCAGCCCTAGAAGGATCAGAGTCTAGTTTAAACTGAAAATGCAGCTGTTTTTAAGATAAGACTTCACATCTCTTTCTGAGGCTTTCTAAAAGGTACCCCAGGGCTTCTCTGGTGGGGCAGTGGTTAAGAATCCACCTGGCAATGCAGGGGACACGGGTTCGAGCCCTGATCCGGGAAGATCCCACATGCTGCGGAGCAACTAAGCCCGTGCACCACAACTATTGAGCCTGCGAGCCACAACTACTGCGCCCATGTGCCACAACTACTGAAGCCCGCTCACCTAGAGCCCGTGCTCCACAACAGGAGAAGCCACCGCAATGAGAAGCCCACACACTGCAACAAAGAGTAGCCCCCGCTCGCTGCAACTAGAGAAAGCCCAGGCACAGCAATGAAGGCTCAACACAGCCAAAAACAAATATAAATAAAATAAATAAATTTAAAAAAAAAAAAAAAAGCTGGAAGAAATGCCAGGTCATTAAAAAAAAAAAAGGTACCCCAAATACCAGGCTGAAAACCGTGGTCCTACCAGGGAGCTGATGGGAAAGGCAGAGAATTGATGGAAGCTTCACAAAGCAGGGACCATTGTATGTATTTACCATTGACTCCTGGAGCTCAGCACAGGGCCTGGCACATAGTACTTGTTGAATGAATGAATGAATGAACACCTAGATCATCTGTAGAGTTAGACCCTGGAGGTTTGGAGGTGGGTGGGCAACTTGAACATGCTTGATTGGTTTATCATCTACACCAGAGAATCTTAGATTAATGCAATGTCAAAATATCAAAGGGGAATAATTTTCATCCAAACAAAAAGAGTAAAAACTTAGATTCACCACGTAGACATTTGGCCTAGAAAAGAAATTCTAGTCCTAGTGAAACCAGGAGACCTAACTCTAAGAATGTGTAACAATAACAGCCATAGGGGATGTATGTATATGTATAGCTGATTCACTTTGTTATAAAGCAGAAACTAACACACCATTGTAAAGCAATTATACTCCAATAAAGATGTTAAAAAAAAAGAAAATTAATTGTAGAAAAATAAAAAATAAAAAAAATAACAGCCACAATTCAATACAATTCTTTACACCTGATAAAATACATCCATATCCATTAACTCATGGGAAGCCTCATAAATAATGTGAGGTTAACAAGGCAAGCTCCATTCTCCCCATTTTACAGAAAAGGATACAGAGGACCCAAGAGGTGAAGTGGATCCCCCAAGGTCACACAGCTAGGAGATTCCCAGAACCAGGCCTGGAGGTCAAGGCTGATTTTGAAATCAGTGAGGATCTATCCCTTCCCCTAGCCTGTGGCTCTGGGTTGAGAACATAATATCAACAAAATACCAATTTCTAGAATTAAACTCATTTTAAAAAAAATGTTATTCCAACTTACATCTTACCTAAGAAAAGTGATCTGAAGTATGTATGTATTTCAAATACAAAGTAGTTTTAATTTTGTAAAGTTTATGAAATAGAGTACCCTGGGGGCATGCCTCGCAAATGAGATTGGATTTACACAGAACCAAGAGACAGGAGCTGGGAGACCCTCTCTTATTACGTGACCTCTGGCAAGTCACTTCCTCACTCGGAGTTTATTCTCAGTTGTCACCACGGGGTGGGATCAGACATTCTCCGGAGTCTTTCCCTACTCAAAGAAAAATGCTATGATCAATTATGTCCAGGCATTAGGCCAACATTTTCACAATCTCCCAATAACCCATTCTGTAAGCATAAGGGGGAGACAAAGGCATTGGGGGTTCACTTGAAGGAGGCTGGGGTGATGTCCCTCCAGGCAGCCTCTGGATTTGAGCATCCAGACAAAAGAGATTTGGGGGATTGGGGAAGGCAGGTTGGGTGCAGCTGAGTCCCCGCAGGCACCCATGAGCAGGGACATGTCATAAACCTCTCAGATGCAGATGCAAGCAACCTGCTCTTCCCCACCCATCACTCTGCAAGGACTCTGACCTTGGACAACATCTCTCTCTTCATCTTCAGAAAGTGGTAAGTAAGGTGATTATGAGCCATTGACATAATAATAATGAGCTTGGAATGGAGTGCCACAGGCAGCGGTGAGGGAAGCCAGGTGGCAAATCTTCACCCAGACTCCTCTGGGCGGCGGGTGATGGTCCTCTGCACACATCCTCTGCAGATCCACCTGGCTGAGAGGGGCAGAAAGGAAGCAGGCCGGGAGCTGGGCTGCTGGGAATTTCCAAACCACAGCCTGTGCACCGGGAAGGAAGCGTTTGACAGAACTTCTCAGGGGTTTGTTCTGAATAGTAATGAGTGGCATGCCGAAGTCAGGATTTGTATTTCTTATTTTTCAAAAGCCATATTGATGGGAGCGAGCTCACAATACAAACAGCAGTGATTGCAATCACTTGCCGTTCCCATGGCAACAGACCAGATTAAAAGGGCAAACAACGGAGCTGGAACTCTTCAGATTACTCTTCCGATTTTAACTGCCAGGCAGCACGCTAACACATGGAGTCCCCGGCTCACTGTTTAACAGAATGAAAACCTCTCCTCAGTAACTGCCTGGGGACCCTCCAGACCAACCACCCTGGCCCTCACTACTCCCATCCAGGGCATAAAGCCCAACGAAAGTCATCTGGTAGCTTCTTGATTACCTCCAGTGATGGGGAGCTCATTCCACCACTGGCTGGATATGGTGCCCTTTATTGGGCACCCTCTTAGCAGCCAAAGGCCTGGGCTCAGGGCACTGAAACAAGTATGAAAACAACAGTCGACAATAGCATCAATTTTAATCAAAGCCAACATTACACACTGTGCTCATCACTCCTTATTTGTGACCCCCTCTAATCCTCACAACGGTCTGCAACGAGCATTATTATCATTCCTACTTTGCGGATAAGGAGACTATGGCTTGGGGAGATGAAGGCCAAGGTCACACAACTAGAAGGAGCAAAGCCAAGACTGAAGCTCAGACCCATCTGACCCCAGAGACCATGCCTTTTCCCCCACTGTGCCCTGGAAGGAAGGAATCAGCTGGATGTGGAGACAGTTGCCTGGCAGGGGTAGGCAGGGCTGAGAAAGTGAGGACTCAGGGACAGCTGGGGTAGAAGGCACCAGCCCCACTTGCACTGCCAAGCTGCTGTCTCTGAGCCCCAGGCGCCTCCTGAGAGAGGAACGCGGTCCTGGGGCTGCGGGCTCAGCCGTCTCTCTGGCTGTGGTGTCGTGACTGTTGCATTCTTTGGGGTTTGGTCTGTGGTTTCCAGGGCTCCAGCTTTGCCTATCTCCAGCTTCCTTCTCCCCCGGCCCTGTGTTCCCTCCTCACACAGCTGCCCAGCATTTGATCGGCCTGGTTCAAAGCAATCTCTGCAGGCCCAGGGAGAAGCAGATTTTTGGAAAAACAAAAACAACACTGAAATAAAAACAATAATGAATTCACAAAGAAAATGACAATTAAATAAGCCAGCCCAGGGCATCTGGTGTTGAGCCACAGATAACAAGGTCTGTTCCCAAACTCAGGCATTCCATCATTGATTTACCTCTCAACTGTTTATTGTGTACCTACTATGTGCCGGGCACTGCTCGAGGTGCTGGAGATTCAAAAGGGTCGAGACCTGGGTCATCCAGAGAGAGATCAGGGTTGGGAGAGCTGGCAGGCATGGCCACAAACCACAGAGAGCAAGGTAAAAAGAGACAAATGCGGGCTTCCCTGGTGGCGCAGTGGTTAAGAATCCGCCTGCCAATGCAGGGGACATGGGTTCAAGCCCTGGTCCGGGAAGATCCCACATGCTGCGGAGCAGCTAAGCCCGTGCGCCACAACTACTGAGCCTGCGCGCTAGGGCCCACGAGCCACAACTACTGAAGCCCGCATGCCGCAACTACTGAAGCCTGCACGCCTAGAGCCCGTGCTCCACAACAAGAGAAGCCGTCGCAATGAGAAGCCCGCGCACTGCAACAAAGAGTAGCCCCCACTCGCCACAACTAGAGAAAGCCAGTGCGCAGCAACAAAGACCCAACACAGCCAAAAATAAATAAATAAAATAAATAAATAAATAAAAAGAGACAAATGCTACAAGAGTGGCATGGGCCATTGCCACTGATGCTGAGACAGAAGAGAGGCTGCTCTCCTGGAAGACCCTGGAAGGCCTCTTGGAGGAGAGGGTCTTTTCAGTCATTCATTCACTCCATCATTGAAGCAATGTTTCCGGGGTCCCCACAGACCCTCTGCTAGGGTCTGGGGATAAGAGGATGGGCACTAGACCCATCCCTGAAGATGGAACCAGAGTCTAGCAAAAAAGAAGACAGCAAATGATTAAACTCATCAAAAAGTGCCCCGGGGCTTCCCTGGTGGCGCAGTGGTTAAGAATCCGCCTGCCAATGCAGGGGACATGGGTTCGAGCCCTGGTTCAGGAAGATCCCACATGCCGCGGAGCAACTAAGCCCGTGCGCCACAACTATTGATCCTCCGCTCTAGAGCCCCCGAGCCACAACTACTGAAGCCCGTGTGCCACAGCTACTGAAGCCCGCACGCCTAGAGTCTGTGCTCTGCAACAAGAGAAGCCACCACAATGAGAAGCCTGCGCCCCGCAACAAAGAGTAGCCCCCGCTCACTGCAACTAGAGAAAGCCCGCGTGCAGCAGCGAAGACCCAATGCAGCCAAAAATTAAATAAATGAATAAACAAATTTATTTTTAAAATGTAATTAGAAATATTAAAAAAAAAAAAAAAAAGTGCCCCGAAGGATAAAGAGAGGGCTCTAGGTATGAGTAAGACATTACACTGTTCAGGTGAAGCTTCCTAAAGGGAGTGACATTTGGGCTGAGATCAGAATGAGGAGGCGCTGGAAGGATGGGGTGCAGGAGGCTGATCGGTGGGGTCTCAGCTAGAAATACACGGTCCCCTCACTGGAACAGCGGAGGAGCCCGTGATGAGAGCACCATTTACAAACGTGTGCGCAAGGTTAAGGGAAATCAAGAGGTAGAGAGTGGTACCCAGGGCTGGTAACAGTGAGGGGCCCTGACTATCTCTGGACCTGAAGGGGAGGAAACAGTCACCAGCATCTGGAGAGAGTAACTGCAGAGAGGGCTTCATGATAGGACCTGCCACCTTCAGCCACGACACAACCAACCCCCTGACCTCACTCTTCTCCTACCATTTGATCTCCTGCCAAGGCCTCCCACTGGCCAAACCCAACCAGAAGCCAGAAAGCAAGGGATCCTCTTGATTTGGCCCCTGTGGTCAACCTCCGAGGGCATGGAGAGAACTAGACAAGAGCCAGGGTGGATCCAAAGGGACAATGGGAACATCTTATCTTTTAAAAGAATCACTCTACACGCTGTGTTGAAATAGATGGTCAGAGAACAATGGTGGGGCATACCGTAAGAATCTGAGTGGGAGGGGCTAATGATGGCTCGGACTAGGACGATGGCAGACCGAGGTGGTGAGAAACAGATTCTGGGTGTATTTTGCAGGTACAGGTAACAGAATTTGCTGAGATTGGATGTGGAGTATGAGAGAAAGAGCATCAGAAGGGGTCCAAAGTTCTTAGCCTGAGCTATTGGAAGGAGAGTGGCTGCTCACCAGGACAGGGAAGAATACAGGTGAATGTGGGGGGGAGGGAGGGGAGGAGGAAAGATAAGGGGTTGTGTTTCAGACACATTAAGGTTGAGAGTTCACTGGACATCCAAGTGGAGATGTTGAGAAAGTGACTGGATATAGAGGTCTGGAGTTCACGGTAGAGGTCTGGGCTAGGGACAGGAATGTGACAGTCATCAGTATATTCCTGACGGTCAAAGCCACGGAGACCAGATGAGATTCAACGAAATACAACGAAAGCAAAAAGCCAAACAAGGACGTGAAAGGACGCATCATCGTGTCATACCTCTGGCTTGGCAGTGAAAACATTTATACAGTCATAATAATATAAACACAAAACACTGACTTAGCCAAAATTGTGATTTAACTGTGTTGGGAAGATGGAAGAAGTAAAGAAAGAGCTGGCAAGTGGGATCTACAAGTGCTTAAGCCTAGGATTCCTAACAGGACAAAGATAATGTTTGAAATCTAGAAATTCAGACTTGGTCATAAAAGATATCCCTGGTTCAGAGGAGTCTGGAAATTGCCCTAAAAGAAGTGCGCTTCTCCCTCCCCACAGCAGCCCTGTTCAGACGCTTGTTTGGCCAGAGCCTGGGGAAGGAAGGGCAGGATACCTCCAACTTAATAAACCGCACATTTCTGGAAATGTGACTGTGTATGCCCAGTAATCACTCAACAAAGGCAGCTTTCAGCATCCACGTCAATATGCTGTGCTTGTTCAATAACCTGATATCACTATTGGACACACAGCTTAAGTAATTAAACTGGAATGAAGGTTTGAATAGGTGTTCTAAAGGATACTTTTATTTTAAACATGCTCTTTCTTCCATTACATGCTGATTGCCAGGAAGTTCATTCCTGAAAGCAGCACAGTTTCCCCCTGACCCCACCCCACCGCTGGTAATTTGGTGCTTTTTCAAGGCTACAATGCTTCAGCCAACAAACAATTCTGGGGGTGGCGGGGGGAACTTCAGAACTGATACAAAATGTTATTATGAATTGGACTCTCATTAAGATGAAAGGATGATGTGTGGTTTCAGGTTTTATTACTTTAAACCATTTGCTGGATGATTCTTTTTTCCCTTGGAAGACACAAAGCTGTGACTCAGTAAGCTCACAGCAATAATGAACAAGCGACAGATAACTCAATTCCTTCAGATCTGTCTTCCAGCTTCATGTGTCTCTTTAGATAGTTTGTGTTTTATTTAGTAATTTCACTTTTTCTTTACTCAAAACCAGGGTGGGTGTTTCTTTCCTGAGAAGATCTTCATGCAGCAGCTGAAGGTTGCAGGAAAAAAAAAAACAAAAAGAAACCCACTGGTGAAAGATGCTCCATTAAAGTAAGATTGAAGCCAAAATTGAAAATTGAGAGCTAATCTTTGCGTATCTTTCAAATGGAAGTATTTTTAAATTGGCAATTTAAAAAAGAATAGGGCTTCCCTGGTGGCGCAGTGGTTGAGAATCCGCCTGCCAGTGCAGGGGACACGGGTTCGAGCCCTGGTCCAGGAAGATCCCACATGCCACGGAGTAACTAAGCCCATGTGCCACAACTACTGAGCCTGCGCTCTAGAGCCCGCGACCCACAACTACCGAGCCCTCGCACCACAACTACTGAAGCCCACGCGCCTAGAGCTCATTCTCTGCAACAAGAGAAGCCACAGCAATGAGAAGCCCGCGCACTGCAACAAAGAGTAGACCCCGCTCACTGCAACTAGAGAAAGCCTGCGCACAGCAACGAAGACCCAACACAGCCAAAAAATAATAAATAAATAAATAAATAAAATAAAAAAGAATAAAATTGGTTGGAATACTACAGTGCAAGTTGGGCAGTATCATTATAATTCTAATTAGATGCATTCCCCTGTTTGAGATTTACTTACAGAACGATCTCAGTTTTAGCGGGAAGAAATCCTTACTGACAAATCTGATGACTATGGAATTTTACTTGCCTTGTGGTGGGCTACAAGGGCAAGCCCCATAAAATGTGGACTTGGAGATGAAGGCATAGTCATCCTTCCTTGCTTGTGACTTGAACTCTTGTGCCCAGAACGCAATGGAATTTACTGAGAGATATTAAGTATCTGTGCTTCTGTTTCTTTATTTCAAAGATCATCAGGAATTAATTTTTCACAATATTGAGTAACCATCTGGATTTGCAGCTAGAGGCAGCGTTATCAGCTCCCCTGTAACTTCATCTCCAACCTAGGAGAATGGGTCCTCCGTTTGGAATTTTACTGGCTTTGCTGATCCCATTCTTGGCAGTGTGGGTAGGAATATGCGGATTCCCCAGAAAGTATCAGTACTGAACAGTTGGAAAGTCAGGAATCTCATACATAATGGGTAAAATATTTTACAGGAGGCAACTGAGAAGTGGAAGGCCAAGGATAAAGAAAGAGAAAGGAAGGATGAGAGGAGAAGACAAAGTGAACAGAAGCATCCTGGTTACACGGGCCACGAAGCAAGCGGCTTCAGTGACACTTGGGCATCATCACTCGGCAGCTAGGAAGGCGATCGTGCAAGGGTTTTAGGTGCCAAGCTCAGAAGTGGTGTCCATCACCTCCACCCCCATTCCGCTGGCCAGAGCTCAGGCACATGGACCCATCTAACGGCAGGCGGAACTGGGAAGCAGGCCAGTCGTGTGCCCAGGGATGGAAGGAAAAGGCTTTGGTGACCACCCATCTGGTCTGTCACAAGACTCCTTCTATCATAGTTCTAGGCTCTGCAGCTGCCTCTAACTCTCCCCAGGAATAACCAAGTTGCTCACCCTGCACGATGGGGGCCCCTCACGAAGGGAAGAACGCACGTAAGTGGCACACTCTGATGACCCCTGGCTCTAAATCCCCAGCTCACCTGCCGATCCCATGCCAGCAGCCTTCCTGGGAAGCTGGCTTCTGCACACGGCCAGAAATTGGTTCCCACTGAGGGCAGCTGTTCTCAAATTAACCAAAACAAGGCACAGAGGGGCAGGAGCATTTGGAGAGACAGCTGATGGCTTCACTGAATCAGAGGAGGCCGCTCTGCTGCTGCCACCCCACTGCCAAGCTTCCCCTCCCGGTGGGCCAGAGAATGTTTTTCAGGTTCCTTCCTCAGATCTGAACTCAGGGCCATTTACAAGCCCCGGACTGGAGATGAGGCCTTCTGATGCCAGCCCCAGGAGCTGGCAGGGCAGCCGTGAGGGGCCAGCCAGAGATGCAAAGTCCCAGGAATAGAAAAGGCATTTCTAAGAGACGCATGCAAAGCAGCCAGCAGGATGAATACAAAGTTTTGAGATTGGTGTTACTTTTCTTCCGAAGAATTCCCCAAAGGGGTCCTGAAAAGTAGCTGTGAAAGAACTGAAGATTCAGTGTTGACCGTTTGCAATATTTATTACAAAAAAGGGCTGTCCGTGAAAGGCTGCACCATTCACATTGGCACAAGACATGCAGCAGTCTCCCCGAGGCTGGGCATCCCTCATTACCCCACTGGCAGGCGCTGTCGGGGCTACAGGATGGCTGTGAAAATTCACTCTCACCTAGAGCCAGGCAGTGGGGGTCCTGCCAAATACAGAGGGCACCTGAACAAAGGGCCTTCTGAAGGCTAACGTAAGGCTGGGACTGCTAGGGTGCGGCCGCAGTGCGTGTAGGGGTGACCCTGAGGTGACAGCATGCAGAGTGATCGTAATAATAAAAGCAGCCGACATGGTCACTCACTGTCATGGTCAGCGAGTACATTTCTAAGTACTTCAGAATGCGCATTAACAAATTCAGTCCTCCCAACTACCCCATAAGGTAGCCACAATCATAACCTCCATTGTACAAGTGAGGAAACTACGGCTCAGAGAGGTTAAGTAACTTGCACAACATCACACAGCTGCTAAGTGGTCACACTGGGTTAGGAATCCAAGCCTGTCCAATTCCAGAGCCCTTGCTCTTAACCTTCATTCTATGCTGACCTCTGATGTGGCCCTGGAGATAGCGGGACGGGTGTCACTGAGATGATCTCTGAAGGACCCCAGGGAATCATTACGGCAAGTGGACAGCAGTCATGGTCAGCTTTAGTTGGACAACCAAACTGATAGCAGCAATGTCCCAATGTTGCAATGCAAGGGGACAGCCAAGACGACCACCGAGGAACAGTCACCTGTATTTTATGAAAATCACTACAATGTCAGCAGTCAGAGAGTGAATGCCTAATGGATGGAAAAATTCCAGTCCAGGCTATAAGAGTCAGTGACAGCAGGAGGGAGAGCTCTGCTCTGGGGTCAGAGTTAGTTCTAGTTCAAATCCCAGCTCTGCCGTGACCTACCCATGAAACCTTGGACAAGTTACATAACCTCTCCAGCCCCCAAACTCCTCAAAGATAAAATGGGCCTTTGGGGAGGAAGGGGGAGAGTGAAAAATCCACGTCAAAGATTGTTGGAAAGACTATATTAACTGGGTAGGTGTATCAGCCAAGCTTTAGCAGGAATCCGAATAGCAGGGATCCAATAGCACTGTCGCTTTGGGTAATTTGAGGCAAGTTTTGAAAGGGGACTTTATAGAAGCGAGGGCAGGATACAGTGAAACCTGTATTAGGACCTGTCCAGGTCCTAATAAATCCCAAAGCCTGGGAATGAGTTACCCTACATGGAAAAAGGGGACTTTGCAAACGTGATCTTGAGGTGGGGAGATGATCCAGAGTGATTGGGGTGGGCCCAGTGTAATCACAAAGGTCCTTATAAGAGAGAGAAGAGAATCGGAGAAGAAGATGTGATGACAGAAGCAGGGGTGGAGGGCTGTGGAGCCAAGAGCCAAGGAAGGCAGGCAGGCGGAGAAGCTGGAAGAGGGAAGGAAGGAATTCTGCCCCCAGAGCTTCCGGAAGGAACACAACCCTGCTGACACCTTGACTTTAGTTCTCTGAGACTCATTTCGGACTTCTGACCTCTAGAACTGTAAGATTTGTGTTGTTTTAAGCCACCAAATGTGTGGCGATTTCCTACAGCAGCCATGGGCGACTAATACAGTGAGGGATGGGGGGGGAGGGCTGCCCTGAAGAAGGTGTGACCTTTAATCAGCCCGGCCAGGAAATCCGCCCCCCCAGAAAGCAAGCAGAGGAAACAAAACCCTGACCTCACTCTCCTCTGGAGAAGAAGTTGCCAAGAACCCAACTGAAGCCAGAGGGAGACACGTCCATACAGATCAGCTTCCGGGGCGGAGTGCGGGGAGCAGAGGTGGGGACAGATCGGAAGAGACAGAGAGGCTCTCCAGCACCACAGCGAGACCTGGAGGAAATCGACGTCGGCTCACACACCGTACACGAGGCGGGGGCCGCGCGTGAGTCCTGAGAAAGAGCAGGACGCCCGCAGTGCGGCGGGAAAATGAGACTCACCCTTAACCCTCAGATCAGAACCCCAGCAAGACAGACTCGGATCTGGGGCATGGAGGGTGGAAATCCTTCCAGAGCTTCCTGGCGGTGAGGAGGGGGAATGCCTTGAATGATCTAATAGGAGCCAGTCTGCAGAGGCGATCAACTCAGAGGCCACCACCCCTCCTCCTGTCTTAACCACCAATCCCAGCCCTGGCTACGCGCCCCACACACACCACACCCTTCAAGGATGAGATTGTGCTGGATGGAGAAGAAAGCCCAGGGTCCCAGGCATCGGCTGCCGCTCCTAGCCTGGCTCTGGCCAACTGCTACTGCCCATAGTACCAGCTGGGGGCATGCTCAGGCCCTGCCCTCAGAAACTGACATTCACAGGCCAACTTAGCTGAAACATGCAGCCTGGCACTAGCCAAGAAGGCAACTGTGCAGATTAAGAAAAGCTACCCTTTCCTTAAGACGTTTTCCTGCCATCTACTGGGGATCTACAATAACTGCACATATCCAAGATGACAGTGAGGAAAACGGGGGCCCCCTGGAATTGTGCAATGCACAACCTGCACAACTGTGAGTGGCAGCCCCCCAGCCTGTCACAGAACCCTCATCACAACTGGATGATAGTGACTGTGGCCTTTTTTGGTTTGTTGTCTGTCTCCCCAGCCCCCACTGAAACTACCATCGGTGCCCCCAGCCAAAACCTCCCGGAACACGCCTCTAGATGAACGCACTGGGCAGTGCACTGTTGCAGTGAGAGAACACAGGGGAGAATACTGTTGGGTCATGTTTCTATGAAGCTCAAGAATGAGTAAAATGAATTTACGGTGTCCAGGGTCAGAACAGGAGGGGGTGTATATTCATTGTCAATACAGTAGTCACTATCCCCTGTGATGACTGAGCACCTGGAGTTCAGCTGGTCTGAACTGGGACATGCTGGAAGCATCAACTATACTTCAAAGACTTAGTGTGAGAATCAGAGTGCAAAGTGTCTCATGAATGATAATATGATAACATTCTTGACAGATGGGGTTAAAATTAACGCCACCTATTTCCTTTTTTATTTTTTTTAACATGGCTACTAGAAAATCGTAAGCTACCTTCGTGACCTGTATTATCTTCCTATTGGACAGAGCTACTCTCACCCCCTCCTGCCTGCGCTCAGAGGGGAAGGGAAGCCTGGGCCTCAGACTCAAGGTCATTCTGCAGCAGACCTCAGTGAACTGGGCATTTGTCTGCCAGCTGATCCCATCCAACTCTTCCTTTAGGAGGGTCTAGTTAAGGCGTTTTGACAGCTTCTGCAGAAGGTCTGACTTATTATTAGGACACACGGGTGTTGCACACGGGGAATCAGATCTTAAAAATTCTCTCTTCTTCCTCCTTTTTTCTCCCTCTTCCTCTCCCTCTGATCTTCCTAACTCTTCCTTTCTCCCCCTCTCTCTCCTCTCTATACATCTGTCTCATTCCTCTCTCCCTCACCAACTTGCTTCCCTACTTCTCAGGCCACAAGGGGGGCAACAGGCTGCCAACTGGTCCCCAGTTATGCTGCTAACCTGTAACCACCTGGAGAGAGGTCCCTCTGCCTCTGTCTCTGGGCGTCTCTCTCCCAACTCATCAAGGAACTGGCAGCCTGGCTGTGGTCGCAGCCCGCCCTGGGCAACCAGCTCTGCAGGA
Source organism: Balaenoptera acutorostrata (assembly GCF_949987535.1). Classification (NCBI taxonomy): domain Eukaryota; kingdom Metazoa; phylum Chordata; class Mammalia; order Artiodactyla; family Balaenopteridae; genus Balaenoptera; species Balaenoptera acutorostrata. The sequence continues at coordinate 11,364,586 of NC_080083.1, forward strand.
CGTAGGTCTCCGTCCTTCCTTCGTAATGCTGGCTGGGGAGGTGAGACCCACGGGCAGCCCCAGCTGGGGGCCTGGGATCGCTGAGCCTGTCAGCCAGGAGGCAGGCAAACCAGGGGCCTCGTAAGACATTCAGGAGAAGAACAGAGCGTGGGTGGAGGTTTAGAGGGGGGAATCCCATCATGCCACCAAAGAGTAGAGAAAAAAAAAAATTGGTGAGGCAGAAGGAAAATGCTGGGATGCAAATAGAGCCACAAATTGTAAGTGGTGGAGAAAATGCTGGCAACGCATTTCATCCCAGCCCTGGATCCGTCATAGACTCACTGCTGTGACTGTGGATGTGTCCTTTCTCATCTCTGGCCCTTAGTGTCTCCATCTGCAAAAGAAGCTGTTAGATACTTTCTGAGGGTCCTTACACATGTAGGAATCAAGATGTGTTTTTCATAAAGAAATGGACTATGTTGGCTCATGACCAGCAGGTATTTCTGAACCCGTGGTATGGGGCAGGCAGTATTCTACCTACTGGGGATGTGGCAGAGAACAAAGCAGGAGAAATTTCTCTGCCCTCCAGAGACTGTCACACTCAGTAAAAGCTGCCAGCCTCAAGACCGCTGAGGAGAGACAAATGCTCCATTACATCTTCAAATGATATTTTTATTGGAGGCAGGAGGAAAGGTGAGATTCTTCGTTCGTCGGATTCTCACACTAATGAGAATACCTGAAGTAATGGAGCAATTGTAATCAGGCCAGGAACTCTGCACACGCGAAATGGCCATACGTAAGAATGGGGCCATACCTAACCTTTCCTTGAAAGCCCTGAGCGCGGAGGGATGGGGGAAAAGGCTGTGCGGGGGGCAGCCTCCCCCCAAACAGCAGGTATTTGGAGGCCGCCAAGGTGGTCCCTCATTCGCAGGCCGATCAATCAAGGTGAAGTTCAAGACAGAGTCTCTGGTACAAGACATGGGAAACCCAGGGAGGAAGAGGGAAAGGCAGGCAGCCAGATGGTGGCTATCCGAGGACTCAAACCTGGGCTGCCAGGCTGTCATCACGCAGACGGTGGTCACGGGGAAGCCAGGGCTCCAGCACTTTCCATGAAGCATCTATTATTCAGGGGAAATCAGGAGCCAGGGAAGGCCCAGGTGGCCCCTCGCTCCCCAGCTCTCTCCACGCTCACCTGCTGCCTGGGCCCCACAGGAGCAACAGCCTTGCAGGAAATTAAAAGAAATGCCACCTCCGCTCTTCAGTTTGGGTTATCCGCACCGCTGCCACTTACTGAGCCCAGCTGTGTGACCCGGGCAAGCGGCATCCTCCCCAGAGCTGAGGCTCGTCTGCCAAGTGGCACCTACACTGCCCACCGTGAAGCAAGGGAAAAGGCACTCAAAAGGGGGCGCTGATTCGTCCCCGGGCTCACGCCCAGCCTCCAGCGGAGCCCGCGCCGTTGAAGGTTGAACTCTTGGCTAAATGCATCTGACTGAGGTTGCCTGGCCATTTCTCATGGACAAGGAGGTGGCTTGGCCTGTGACAAGCGATAACTGGGCACGCGCTATAGCCCTTTGCCATGCCGCCAACTTCGGGACACGCACCAAACCCTCAGATGCCCCTTCTAGCTGAGCCCCTCCCACGGCGAGGGTTCTGCCACTGAAGGGATCCTCACCTCCTGAGAGGGGGCCGTGCCCAGTGGGGCAGGAAAATGCTGACTCTAGCCCCCATTCATCTGGGTCGGAGTTCAAATTCCGCCCCTGCCCCTGACTAGCTGGGTGACACTGCACATGCTTCTCTACCTCTCAGCTTTCCTTCCCTCCTTCCAGTCTGGAGGAGACTTGATGCCTGACCAGCAGCATCCTGGTAGAGAACAGGGGGCCCAGTTGAAGGTGCCACTGCAGAGAGCTGAATGAAGGTGCAGGTGGGGTTGGGGGAACCAGCAAAGAATGAGGGGCACCTTGGGGGACGGGTGGGGGTGAAGGACCAGGGGAGGGGCTGCTGCTCTGGGGAGCAGGGAGAGCTGTGGCCTAGAAGGGCTCCCTGACCCCAACTGTGACCACAGGACAAAGAGCACAGACATGGCAAAACCACAGCCCAGCGAGAAGGGAGTGGGAGAAACAGAGACCCAGCCTTACTCTCCTCCCACACTGATCTCCTGCTGGTACCTCCTGTTGGCCAAACCCAACTGGAGGCTGGAGGGCCAGGGAGCTGGGACACATCAGCATGTTGAGCCTCTCAGGGGACAGAGCAGGCCAGAGAACAGATCTGGGGACAAAAAGAAACCAGCTGGCTGTGGTAGGCTCTATAATGGCCCCCAAAGGTGCCCACATTCTAATCTGCAGAACCTGTGAATAGGTTACCTTCGTGGTAGCAGGGACTCTGCACGTGTGCTTAAGTTAAGGGTCTGGAGATGGGGAGACCATCTTGCATTATCCAGGTGGGCCGAATGTATCCACAAGGGTGCTTATAAGAGGGAGGCAAGGGGGTCACCACAGAGGGGATGTGATGACGGAAGGCGAGGAACACAGACGGAGTGGAAGATGCTGCTCCGCTGGCTTTGGAGACAGAGGATGGGGCCACAAGCCAAGGCGTGCAAGGGCTTCTAGAAGCTGGAATAAGTAAGGAAACAGATTCTCTCCTGGAGCCTCCAAAAAGGAAACAAGCCTAGTGACCCATTTGGGGACTTCTGACCTCCAGAATTGTAATGGAATAAATTTGTGCTGTTTTAAGCCATTAAGTTTGTGGTAATTAGCTACAGCAGCACTAGAAACCTAATACACCTGCATACTACCCAAGGGGGGGTCCCTCTGTCTGGTCCCCAGCCCCCTGCCACCCTCCCAAATCACTCTCTGGTGTTGTGTCACGTAAACCCCACTAGACAGAGGTCAGGAGGGTGGCTCAGACATGGGAACAAATGCCTTGGTTAAGCAGTAATGATTCTCAGAGGGGGCAGGCCAGAGGGGGAGTAATAGGGAAGAACAATTGGTACTAGATGTTTCTTTCACTTTAACCTTTGTGTTCTATTGCTTTTGCTTCCAGCTAAGAATGTTGCCTATAGCCTGAAATATACAGGGATAGCCCATTCTCAAGGCTCTGACCTTTAAGGGTACAACACTTTTCCATTCATACAGAGATAAAAAGTTGCAGAACAGAGAATAACACTCATCTTGTTGGAATTTTACAGGAACATGGCAACCTGACCTAAGGAGACAGCTGCAACAACAGAGGATTCAAGAAGTTTGCAGCAAGCAACAACTCCCCTCTGTCACCTTGCCTTTAAAAATGCTTTGCTGAAACCCTTTGGGGAGTTCAGGGTTTTTTGGGAGCACGAGCCACCCGACTCCTTCCATGGCTCTGCAATAAATCTTTCTCTGCTCCAAACTCCAACATTTCAGTTTGTCTGGCCTCCCTATGTGTCGGGCACAAGAACTCGTCCAGTAACAGGGGCTGTGAGGCCCACATAAGCCCCGCTCACGTTTACCCCTCTAACTGCTCCCAAACTAAGCCTATAGCCATGCTCTGGGTTGCTCTCTAATAGAAGTTTCATATTTTTCTCCTTTTGTTTTTTAAAAAAACATCATACCCCTGTATGGACTGTCTGGTGACGGAGGCAACACAATGTAGAACAAAAAGGCCCAGCCCAGAATCCTGGAAACCTGGATGCTAATCCCCGTCTACCCCAGCTTTGAAGTGGCATCTAGAAAGTTACTGGCCTTCTCTGAGCCTCAGTTTCCCCATCTGTACAAGGGGATGAGACTGAGGCCCTAGCCTGCTGGCATGCTGATTCCATGGTTCTAAACACCTCCCCCCTGTCGCCAGTCAGCCTGACCCTGTAGGAGTCGGGGTGGTCAGGGCCTCTGGAGAGCCGTCACCTCCAGAGCCCAAAGCTTTCCCGGCCAAGTCCAGCTCCTGGACCAGGAACTACAATCTGCTTGTTCTCTGCTGCCCCCTGCTGGCCGCTCAAAAACAAAGGCTTCCTGCTAGATAGATCCCTTGGAAACAGTCAAAAGGGACCCTCAGGAGATGCCCCTGCTACTTCCTGCATGCACCGGCCTAGACCTGGCCAGCCAAGACCTCCTTGGAGACACAAGGAAGCCAGTGCAAGGACCAGAGGCCTGGCTGGGGAGGCTGCCTGCTGTGGGGCCCAGAGTCAGCTCTCCCCATCTCTGCATTCCACCTCCCCCCGCACTAGAGTGAGATGAAGTATGAGATGCCGTGAATTCTGAAAAGTGGTGATGTTGTCCCATTCGCTGCCTTTGGATGACAGTAACAAGAGGATGGTGTGTCCCTGTTCCTTCTCTCTCTCTCTCTCTCTCTCTCACACACACACACACACACACACACACACACACGCACATGCACACACACGAATTCGCACAAGAGAAGCACACAAAAAGCGTGCTTGACAAGGCAAAAATTAGCAGGAGGGAGTCCACTGAGAAGACCAAGAGGGCTGGACCAGGAAGGAAAAGAGAGACCGTGCAAAAACCATGATTAAGAAGCTGAGGGTATGTCAAAGGCACATTATGATTTGTGTCCCCCATTTAAAAAGAAAAGACAGGCAATTAGAAATGCTGGGTGCAGATGAGGCTGGGGGAAAGCTGGCCTAGAAAGTCATGAACCAAAATGTGGCTTGATTTTAATCCACTGGATGCCATGTGAGAAAGAATTCCCAGGGCTTTTGTAATAGAAATGTCTCAAATGGCTGCTGCAGTTTGGGTGGCGGGGGTGGGGGGGTCTCCAGTTGTTTGAGTTCAACACCTCCTCAACTACTAATGCCAGGGTGTCTCCCACCACACTTCACGGGGGTCCGGGCCCCTACCCCTCTTTGTTCTTGGGCTTGCAAATGTCCTGGGACCTCAGGAGGGGAGCCTTCCACCCAGGATGCACTGGACAGGACCACACAGGGTCCTGGGATACATTCAGGCATCAATCCCGCTGGGGGGACCACAAATGAAGTGAGATCTTCACTGTCCCCAGGAAAAGGGGAAGTAGTGGGGACGCTGCACACAGAATATGGACAGGACAGTGGAGGCTGGGAAGCTTGCAGACCACAGTTCCTGTCCTCAAATAATGCCATTTGCCGGGCTCTTCATCTGCTTCTGAGCTGCCCCTGAGACTCTGGCTGTCCAGACACCACCCAGGCCTGTTTTCAGGGCAGCCAGGAGCAGGTGAAGGTCCCCTCTGCTCTCATCCCACAGCCTCCACCCTGCTCCTCCTTCTCTAGCTCAGAGCCTTCTTTCTGGCCTCAGGACATTCCTCCCTTCCGTCTTCTGCAGGTCATAATGTCCCCTTCCTTGGACTTCCTTTAAAATCTCCACCTGGTCCTCTGACAGTATACCTGGCAGCCCATCAGACACCGAGCCTGATTCAACCAAAAATCAACCCTCTTTCCTCCACGGTCGGCGGACTTAAACCTCAAATCTCCTAGTGCCACAAAAGGGAAGAACAAGGGGGGTAAAAATCCCTTGTTAAAATAGACGCTGCCACTCCAATAGCCAGGAATATCCTCATTCTGGTGGTCCAGGGGTCATGAATTTGGAACCACAGGAAATTGCAATCACACTACATGGCCATATTCAGGTAAATGATGTCTATTGATTTTTCAGATTTTAGGGTCAACCGACGGACAAAGCATAGAAGACTTCATTTTGGTGACAGACAGAACACAGACGTTAACAGCCGGGATGATGGGAGAGTAAAGGTACATCAAACCGGTTAGGGAGGAAGAAGTGGGAGATGAGAGGGGAGGTCCCAATGCTGCCACCCTCATCCTACACAGAAGAGAGTCCCTGCAGCCCAGCAGAGAGCTCTAGGTGAAGAATAAATACCAAGTTACAAAAATAACCAAGCAAAGAACCAGCAATGTAACTATCTGAAATTAGGAGAAGGGGAGGGAAGGAAGGGATCAGAAAGCATCAAAGCATTCAATTCTCACTTTTCAATGACGTGGGGTAAAAAGCACACGTGGGGAAGCTGATTTAAATATATGGAGATAGAGAAAACTACCAAAAGAGTAAAAAACAGGGTCCATTAAAACTGCTAGCTCTAGGCTAAGGGATGGGAGAGGTAGGGCAGGAAACTTCATTTTTATCCATAAGCTCTTCTGTGCCCTTTGGGGTTTTTGGGGGGTTTTTTTTGTTAACCCTGGCATGTATCAATAAAAAATGTTGCTTGCCACGTTAGTAAACAAAGGATGTTGTAGCCACCCACAATGTGCACCCTGAGAGGATTCAGGATGGAGAAAAGCAGGATATTGAGCCTACATATAATAGTTAAGGTGTATCTCAAAGGAATGTTTTCAAGGAGCCCAGACTCTTGCATCTTTCCATACCAAGAAAAGTGCTAATAAACTCATTAACTTGAGGTGTCTGGTTTTCTTTCATTAACGGTAATCTTTTGAAGTTCCGACTATCTGGTCTTTGTTACAAGAACTCCTGTACATCCTGGCTCCTTCCTTACCTCTTCGGAGCAGTCCCTCAGGGCCATCTGAGAGGCTGTCTTCTGGGGCGGGAGTCCTCATAAAAGTCCGCTGAATAAAACATAATTCTCAACCTCTAGGTTGTGCATTACTTTTTCAGTCGACACATGCATTATTTTGACTTTTAAAATTAAAAGTTTAAAAAGTGACACCAAACTCCTGGCCAACTGAACCAGAAACGGCCAGGCCATCTGCTAGCTGCCCAGTGCCCTGCTGTCCGGCTGGGACGGAGGGGTCAGTGCGCGGCGAAGGGGCGGCGGGCTGGGGAGGGTGGGGGAGGGGCCGATGGCGGCGGGGGCCGGAAGCGGGAGGCCTGGCGCCTGCGCACTAGCCCAGCATGTTCCGGCAGCGCAGGCGCTCTTCCTCGCGTTTCTCCTCCAGGCGGTTCTCCAGCAGCCTGAGCTCCCTGCGCACCACCTTCCGCATGGACGGCTCCAGCTCCAGCACTTTCTCCAGGTCCGCCTTGGCCTCTGCCTCATTCCACACCTCGGCGTGAGCCCGGGCCCGCAAGTAGTAGGCCTTCGCGATGCCTGCGGGGAAGATCCAGCTGGACCCGCCACCCAGCCCCAGAGGCAGCTTCGACCCTGCGCCCGGCGGGGCTTGGCCAGCTGACACAACCCTTAACCTTGACCCTGATCCTTAACCTCTCTGTACCTCCAGAGCCCATCTCCTCCATTATAAAATACGGACGATGATAATCGCAGTACCTACTTCCCTCCCTTCCGCGGACCCTTCCAAGGCCCTGCAACTAATTTTACATTCACAACTTTCTATTCTTTTCTTACAGAAGCGCCCCAAATGGTGCAAGCTCCAGGCCCAATCCCTGCACCTGTCCCTTACGGTCACTATAAGGAGTAAATGAAATGATAAATGCAGAGAATTTAGCGTGTGACGCAAAGTAAGTGATGTTGTAACGTTCTTCAAACATCGTCTTCACAAGTATCGCCATATCCGCGCATCACGGATCCTAGAATGTACTTAATATTGTTCTCTGTATTGATTGCCCCCATTTTTAAAACCCGTTTACCGCGCCACACAGGTTTGGTGAACTGCTTATATTTTGCCCTTAATGCACCTTAAAATAAAATACCTCCCACAATAAGTACAGCTCAATCATTACCTGTGATATCGTTATAGGCTTGGGAAAACCCTGCTGCGTGGAGGCGAGTTTTGATGCCCTGACAGGGTCAGAAGAGAAGGCCGCGGAGGTCTGTGCACGTGACTCCGGGCCCCTGGGCGGGATTGGGCGTCCCTCCCTGCCCCAGCCCCGGACCCGCTTCACGCCGCCCACCTGGGAGGTGCCGGAGGATGTCACTGGTGTGCTCCAGCACCTCGTAGTACTCGCCCTTCTTCAGCAGGCATTGGCAGTAGTTCAGAATCAGGGTGTTGATCATCTTCTCCAGCTTCAGCCACTGCACCTCCCAGGGTTTCTCCTGCCCGGTGAAGAAAGGTCTGCGGCTGCCCTGCCCCCACCCCTCTCCCCCCGCGCGCAGGGCCAGTGCAGGGCTGTTCCTCCCACATGCACCCCGCTTACCAACCCCCTGGCGGGCAGCCTCCCACCTTGGTCTGCAGGTTCCTCAGGCAGACGATGGCTTCCTGGTACTTGGTAGAAGCCTCCTCGTAGCGGCCCAGCTTGAAGAGCCGGTTTCCTTCCCCATGGAGGATGGGCACCGCCTGCATCTTCTCATCTTTACTCAGGTTCCAGGTCTCCCTCTGGTACTGGCTGGGGGCCTCCACCTGCCCCAAGAGCTGCAGGTCAGTAAGGCAGGGACCCCGAGTGCTCGAAGCCCAGCAGGGCAGGCCCTTTCCCTTGCAGGGGACCAGAGAAAGTGGACCCAGCACATCTTGCTGAAGTCATTTCTTCATTTTCCACAGTGAAGATCGCGGGCCGAATCATGCTTGCTGGCCAAACACATACAAACGGGGGAAGGAAGCAACAAGCCCCCCACCCAAGGCCTTACCCTAGATCAGAGCCTTTGTGCAAATTAAGAAAAGGTACTCCTTTGTCAACACATTTTACTTCTAATATTTAGAAAATTGCCATGATACTCATTTCATTAGAACAGGACACTTTATTGCCTGTTGGAATCTGTTGGAATCTGTTGGAAAAATATTATTATAAAAGCACAAATATATAATGTCTCTAATGAGCACCTTAGAAGGGATGCCCTCTTGCAGTGCACAAGCCACACAACTGTTCAAGCAGGCCCCTTGGTGACACAGTTCTTATTTATTTGCACTCACCCATGTAACCCTCAGGCTGAGCCTCAGCCTTGGCCATTAGCTGAGTCCTGCCCTGGTTTGACCCTCTCCCACCACCCCACAGACAAGGGCCATCAATCATTCTGGGGTCTGGGGGAGAGATTGTGGATGGTTCCGTGCAGCCTCTCCCACTACTGGAGAATGAGATCGGAACCCACAAACCATAGGGACTGGGGCTGAGGATGTAATTCTAGACTTTTGGAAAAAAATGGAAGTAGATAACCAATAGAAATAAAATGCCTCCAAGAAGAAAATAATTTTAAAAAATTAGTCCCGGGGGGCTTCCCTGGTGGCACAGTGGTTGAGAGTCCACCTGCCGAGGCAGGGGACGCGGGTTCGAGCCCTGGTCTGGGAGGATCCCACATGCCGCGGAGCGACTGGGCCCGTGAGCCACAACTGCTGAGCCTGCGCGTCTGGAGCCTGTGCTCTGCAACAAGAGAGGCCACGATAATGAGAGGCCCGCGCACCGCGATGAAGAGTGGCCCCACTTGCCACAACTAGCGAAGGCCCTCGCGCGGAAGCGAGGACCCAACACAGCCAAAAATAAATAAATAAATAAATAAATAAATAAATAAATAAATAAATAAAAAAGCGAGCCACTAGTGTGTATTTGGACCAATTTAAAAAAAAAAAAAAAAATTAGTCCCGGGCTTCCCTGGTGGCACAGTGGTTGGGAGTCTGCCTGCCAGTGCAGGGCACATGGGTTCGAGCCCTGGTCTGGGAGGATCCCACGTGCCGCGGAGCAACTGGGCCCGTGAGCCACAATTACTGAGCCTGCGCGTCTGGAGCCTGTGCTCCACAACAAGAGAGGCCGCGATAGTGAGAGGCCCGCGCACCGCGATGAAGAGTGGCCCCCGCTTGCCAGAACTGGAGAAAGCCCTCGCACAGAAACGAAGACCCAACACAGCCATAAATAAAAAAATAATTAAAAAGAATTAAATCTTAAAAAAAAAAAAAATGCTGACTTCCATCTTAAAAAAAAAAAAAAAAAATAGTCCCCAAAGGGCTTTTCCCTTGGAAAAGGCAAAGTACCGTGTTTTGGGGGGGAGGGGTCCAATTCCAGTTCCCCTGTGGTTTATGAACCCTTTATCGTTCTCTAAAGAGGAACTGGGTGATGTCCAGTGACCCGTGGGGCTGGGCTCCCCTTGATGCCCAGTGACCCCTGTTGCTCTTCGATGCTGGGACAGTACCTACCCCGCCTCCCATGCCCCAGGGTCACACCTGCAGCAGCTCTATTACGAAGATCAGTGGCTGCGGCTCCTTCTGCAGCTCATCCAGGTCCTCGTAGCCCAGTGTGTGGTAGGCGAACATGTTGGCCAACCCACACGTGTGCACGTGCCACTCAGTGGGGTCCTTGCCCTCCGCCATCTGCCGCAGGCTCCGGGACAAGATGGGGTAGACCCCTGTGTGCTGTGGGGAAAATTGGGCGGATGGCATCAGGCTGTCTGCTCAGAGCCAGCTGGACCACAGAGAGCCCCACTCTGGGGCCCCCCCAGAGCAGGACTCCTGCTCTCTCCCTACACCTGCCCCATGGCTGTTACTACTCATCACCCCAGTGTACCCCCACTAATCACTGTGGTTACCTGTGTGCCAGGGAGAGTGCGCTACACCTGTTAGCTCCTTTAATCCTTAAGGTGACCCAACGAGGGAGGCACTACTATTCTCCCCATTTTAGAGATGTGGGAACTAGAGCCCAGAGAGGTTAAGTGATTTGCTTAAGGTCACACAGCTAGGAAATGAGAGCCAGGATTCAAACCCAGCTCCGGGGACCATGCTTTAGCCGCAATGCTATGCTACCTCTTGCTGGCCCTTGTGGTCGACTCTAACGGGTTTCTCTCCCAAGGAGACCCTCAGTCCATGAAGCCTGTGACCCGCAGGGACGGGAGCATGGAGAGCTGTGGAAGGAGCAGGGCTCTGGGCCCACGAGGGCCGGGTTGGTGTCCTGATGGTGCTGCTGACTGGCAGTGAGTCCAGGTCACTGCAGCTCCCTGAGCTCCCATCCCCTGGGTTGCACCTATCTGATAGTGAGGCTGGTGTAGGGGTTAAATAAATGAGATGGCGCAGATACGGGGCCAGCTCACCACAGCTTCACCCAGCACCAGGAGCTGGGGTGGCCACCCTCAGGGTGGAAGAAGGCTAGGAAAATCAGCTGCTTGGCCTCAGGCAAGGCCTGTGGCATTTTAGGCCTCAGCTGCCCCATCTGTGAGCTGGGCTGCCCCACAGATGAGCTCTGAGAACCGCTCTCCAGGGGCTGGGTTCTGAGATGGCCCATCTCAGGCTCCTGAGCCGCAACTCCAGTAAAGACACACCACTGGGAAAGTGAAGGGGCAGGAATGGTTCAGCTTGGTCTCCAAGTCACCAGCAAGGGGATGAAGGTCACCCCCTCCCTGCCTCCACCAGCCAGGATTAGCCCGGAGTACCTTCGGCTTCTTTGTGAGCTGGGTGACCAGATGGCAGTTAAGCCTGTTGAGATTAAAGCTGGATGAAGAGAGGGAGGGGCCCCCCCCGGGAACAGCTTGCTGAAGGGAGGGTGCACTCCTGGCCCTCACATAGCAGCCCCAGCTCGCAGCCCCCTGCCTCCCAGAAAGTCAGTGCTGAGCTGCTGACCCCAGGAATGGGAGGCTGCTTGGACATGACCTCAGACCAATGCCTTGTCCCATTAGCCACCTGCCACCCTAGCGCTACCAGGGATGCTGGTTGGCACGGTGGACTGTAGGATGCCACCGGGAGTGGGCAGAAGTCCCAAGAAGAAGGATACAGGCCAGAAGAAGGAGCAGAACTCCAGGGTCCTGCACCCACCTCTGCAGCACCTCCACTGAGACTGGGCAGGGGGACCCCAGGACCACTGCCCCTCTCTGGGGCTTCAAGGCCACAGCCTGTTTCTGTCTGAGGGGCTCTATCTATCTGGAAATTGCAAACTGGCATCCTGGAGGTCACATTCAACTCCCATATTCGTTTCGTTTTATCCTTCACATGGTGGGGTTTTTGTGTTAATTAGTTGCCAACACTTAAGCATTGAGAGAACTCATGGACTAATGAAAATCTCTGGTTTGTCTCTAAAACTCAGACTATCCAGCCACACCCGACCTGCCCCTTTCACACAGCAGCCATCCCGTTGGAGCTGAGGAGCAGCTGCCCCCTGTGGATGGAGCAGATGACCTTGAGTCACCCAGGGGCCCTGGCCCTTGTGGTATTTGAGTTTGCAACCCCTGGCCTCACTAGACTGGGCACCAACAGAAAATTCCTCGTAGAGACCAGTGTGCTCCCTGGGTAGAGGGGGTGGTAGTGCATTTCAGGGCAGAAGCTCCCAGAGCCCCTGACGGCCCCTGCCTCTTCATACTCCCTGGCCTGGATGCTACCTCTCTTCCCACTTCTAGGCCTGGTGAACTCCTATTCATCCTTCAACACCCAGCTCAATGTCATCTTCTTGAAAAAATTCCAGTGTGCTCCCCTCCTGTGGCTCTATACCAATCTGTCCTCACTCATTTATATCGTGGTGCTACCTGCCCTGCATTGTAATTGCTTAGGTGTCTGCTCCTCCTCCAGAATTCAAGTTCCTTCAGGGATGGGGACTTTGCCTGTTTAGCCTCTAACACCTAGCACAGGCCAAACCTGGTGCACTGAATGTTTTCAGATAGATAGACCTACAGATAGATGACGGGTGGATGCTTAGTGATGGAAGAATGGATTATGAATAATTCTGGTTGAAGGGAAGGATGGATGAATAGATGCCTAAGTGTGTGGATAGAAGGATGGATAAAACATGGATGCATAGGTGGGTAAATGACTCTGGAAAGTGTGTGTGTGTGTGTGTGTGTGTGTGTGTGTGTGCATGCGCAATCATAGCAGCTGTGAGCTGGGGGGGAGATGAGGGGGACTATTGGAAAAACCAGTAATCATCGTGGCATAAAAATTACTAGCCTGTGAGATGGGCAGTGCACTCATGTGACCACTAATGTGATCAAAAGAACACAGAGCCCACAGGAAACCAAGAACCATGCCCACATTATGGGAATAACCGCAGCTTATGGTTTTGCAAACAACAAATCAATCAACCCATCAAAGAATTTGACAGCCTTTTATGCACTCAGCACTCCTACATTAGCAAATATGCATCCTATGGAGAAGGGGCCCTTGTTGGTGACCAAGCTTTGTCTAACATATGGCCTAAATTATGGGCACATCTGGGTCTAAGAAAGTACAGGAGCACTATAAGCAAAGTCAATAGATACCATTTTAAACTAATTGAAACCACAAAGAAGCCGATTTTCTGAAGACTCGACTTGTTAAAAATAAAACATCTTTTAAAAAATTAAAACATCAGGATAAAGAATAACATAAGGACTGGTACAAAGAAAAGATGCTCAACTAATATTTGCTAAGTGAATGAAGAAATGAATAGCACGTTGGCTAGGATCCCCTAGGGGTAGAGGATGGCATTGCAGCCTGGCTCTATTAGACATTGTAACCGGAAACAGTGCATAAGGAGGGGACCAGGGATCCATCCTTGATCCTATCCCTTAGCTTGTTTGACCCAGAGCAAGTTACTTTCCTCCTCTGAGTCCTTTTTTTAAAATATTTATTTATTTATTTGGTTGCACTGGGTCTTAGTTGCGGCACGTGAGAACTTTAGTTGTGGCATGTGGCATCTAGTTCCCTGACCAGGGATTGAACCCAGGCACCCCCCTGCATTGGGAGTGCAGAGCCTTAGCCACTAGACCACCAGGGAAGTCCTCCTTCTCTGAGTCTTATACTTCCTCATCAGTAAATCAAGGAAGTTAGTCTCTAGAATGCTTCTAGCTCAAAATAATAAGCTCCCACTTCTCAATTGCCCTGTCCCATGATTTGCCCTAGTATACATCAGATCATGTAATCCCCACAACAGCCGCTTAACATGGGGATTTGTTAATTTATAGATGAGGAAATGGAACGCTAGTAGGGAAAAGGGACTTCCCCAGGGTCACACAGCTAATAAATGAGCAGAGTTCAAATTCCGGTCTCTCTTTCTCTCTCAAATTGCTTTTCCAAAAAGTCAGTGGCTCCTGGTGAAATAATGAATCTGGGCATCCACCCAGAATCCAATAATCCTTCCCAAAAGTGAGGGCTGTGAGGTGGGCCCTGCACCCACATCCCACCAGCCAGCCTTGACATCGATCGATTGTCACTTTAGCAGCACCTATTCTTTTGGGGGAATCCATCTTCATCGCTACCATAGCTGAGAAGGAGCAGGCAGGGTTCTCTCTCCAGAGTTTTGTTTTACCCTCTCTTTCCTGAAACACAGCAGCCCTGCAAAGCGGATGGGCGGGGCCTACTTACAATAGTGTCACACCAGAACTCGGCCACCTCGCTGACCCGCATGGACGTCAGCAGGATCTCCCAGACCTCCAGCTTGAACATGTTCCCGATGATGATGTGCATGGGATGGCCCACCTGCTTGCTGTCGTCTATCACCGTCCGCTCCTCATCACATTTCAGGGTTCGGAAATGAAAGGTCACCTGGTCACCAAGAGAGCAGACCCTGGTCTAGACATACCTCCCGAGGCCCAGCAGAAGCCACCCCTATCACTGACTCCCTGGGCTGTCCTCTCCCAGCCCCAATCAGACCTTAGAGCATCCCCCGCCAGCCTGCACTCCCCCACTCCCTCCTAAAGGACCCCATCCCACTCTCGACAGCTCTGCAGGTCAGGAAGTCCTTCCTTAAACACGCCCTAGATCTGAGGCCGCAGACCCAGACACATCCATCATCCATCTAGGAGCCCACCAGAGATTCCCGGACAAACACCCTGAGCCCTGAAGGCCCTTCCTTCTCCCTCAGCATTTGGGACTTCAGAAAATTCCCAAAGCCCCACCCGCACTCCACGCTGAAGTTTAATTTGCAAAGTATCAAAAACACCCCGTGAATGGGCACCACTTCAGAGCTACCCAGATGCCTGGGGCAGAGGGAAGGGGAGGGGCGGTTGATAATTCCAGCAAGGACCTCCTGGCCATTTGTTGGCAAAGCTGACGAAGGCTGTTTGCAGTGCCCTGTGGCCAAGCTGGAATGCAGAAGGCTGCCATGGGGGCTTTTAACTGGTCTGGGGGGGCGGGCCCCACTCACTCGGGCTCCGGTGATGAAGTTTGGGAGCTCCCCCGTGCCCCCATGCAGAATGGTTTTCTTGATCCCTTCCACGTTGAGGAGCAGAGCGGCGTCCATGGCTCCAGGTGCGGGGTGACGTCCAGCCCAGCTGAGATAATCTGCCTGGAGGAAGGCACTTAGGTGGCTGAGCGGGGGAAGGGCGGGGGGGGGGGGGGGGTGCGGAGCGGGGGTTGGGTGTGAATGCGAGGGATAAGGTGAGGCCACTCCCGGCAGGCTGGCACTGCCCCGTCTTCTGCTTCTAGCAGTGACGCAGGGACCCTGCCTGACATCCACTGTTACTGCCTCAGCTTCTGTTCTAGCCCACCCTAAGGAGGAGGGAAGACAGCTGGAGCTTTCTTAAAGAAGACAGGAGGGGACTTCCCTGGTGGTCCAGTGGTTAAGACTCCGGGATCCCAATGCAGGGGGCCCGGGTTCAATCCCTGGTAAAGGAACTAGATCACGCACACCGCAAAGAACATCCCACACGCGGCAACAAAGATCCGCGTGCTGCAACTAAGACCCCGCGCAGCCAAATAAATAAATATTAAAAAAAAAAAAGAAGAAGAAGAAGAAGAAGACAGGGGATGAGGAGTGAGCAACAGGAGAGAGGCCTCAGGCCACTGAAGGAGGAAAGGAGGGGGCACCGGAAGCCCCCTTTGCCCTGCCTGGTCCTGGGGCGCTGGTCCTGGTCTCAGACTCTTAGTCCCTTTGGAGCCCAGGCCGGGGTGCAGTCCTGCTTCCCTCTTTTCTGTGTCCCGCTATCTCCTCCCCAAGATCTGCCCGCAGGTTTCTGGCTTGGGAGAGCGCTAGACGGAGTAAGAGAAGGGGAGCAGGTTTGGAGAAAGCTGAGGAACCCCCACCAGCCCTGCTCCTGTCTCCCCTACAAGGTCTGGCTGAGGACAGTGAGCTCTCCCGTCCCCTTTGCAGGGCTTCATCCCTGTGCCCTGGCACCCAGGCAGAGCTTATTCTGGGCATTTGGGGTTTTAAAGTGAAAAATGATGTGAAGACGTGGTGTTTGGCGCCACCTTGTGGCCAATTCAAGTTCTCATGCCTCGGCTCCCCCAGGCCTTGAGGGTGAGAAGGATTCTGAGCAACACAAAACTTGCTCTTCTTGACCAGAGGCTGTGTTACAGGGAGCAGGGACACAGGACCCTGGCACAGGGAGAGATGAGAACACGGCACTAGGAGCCCAGGAGAGCTGCGTTCAAAGGGCTGATCCCACCTCTTATTTCCTGACCTTGTGGCTTTGGGTATCTCCCACCCTATCTCCATTTTCCCAACTGAAATGGGAAAATCGATCTCTCCTGCCTCCCTCTCTATGAAATTGAGAAGCTTCCCTGAAAAGTGAGTGGGACCCCCAAACCCAGCATCCCTAAAAGTTTTGACTCCCATGAGGAACCACTGGCATACAGCAGGGCCAAGCCTGGGCCAACTGGTCTGGGCCACAAACCCAGACTGGAGCAGCTCAATCACCCCTCCAAGACCCCTCCCTGAGTGCTCAGAACCTCCCCACTGTGGGCCCAGCTCCATCTCTCTCTGGGGACAGGGGATAAGGTGGAGGGGGGTTGCAGAGGTCCTCCTTTTCTGTTCCATTCTTTCTGAAGCCACATAGCAACCTAGAGCAGTCTGCATGCGTAGGAGGTAAGATGGATACTTAGATGGTAAAACTACAAAGAAAAATCAGAGAGATTCCCATAAAAGTCAAGGGAGGGGGTACCCAGAGCAGGGGCAGTGGTTGCTTCTGGGGTCCTGGCAATATTCTGTTTCTTCACCCAGGTGATGGTTACATGGGTGTTGGCTTTATAAGTATTCATGCTACTAGCCTTTACGCTTTAGGCATTTTTCTGTCTATGATATCATTCACAATGGAAGAAAAAGTTCTAATTGGGTCTCACCTTGCTCAAAACTCTCCCTCTGTTTCAATTGCTTCCCTTTGCAGAGAGTCGAAAGGCACACATGGGGACTTCCCTGCGGTCCAGTGGTTAGGACCCCACGCTCCCACTGTAGGGGAGGGACGTGGGTTCAATCCCTGGTCAGGGATATAAGATCCCACATGCCACATGGTGTGGCCAAAAAAAAAGAAAAAAAAGAAAGAAAGGCGCACATGGATTGCAGAAATACCTAGGAGTTGAACTGACAAATTTGGCCCATGGTTGGCAAGGGTGAGGGGTACAAGCAGAAGGGGGTGTTGAAGCTGAGGCCGGAAGTTTAAGTTTCACTGCTGAGAAAAATGAGGTGCTCAGGCCACAGCCTCCAGAGGGACCCCCAGCCACTGTTTGGCCCACAAACTAACCTCCTAATGGACTTCATAAAAATGCAACTCTAATAACCTCAATCCTCTCTGAAAATTCAACAAAGGCTTCCCACCACCATCAGGATAAATTCTAAGCTCTTTCCCTGGCCGATGGGGTCCTTCAAGCCCTGCCTCTTGCCATCCGGCTCCTGGCCTCTCCATCTCGCTCAGGCTTCCTCTGCTCCTGGAACTTGATGGAGCTCTGGCCTCCCAACATCGGCCTTTGCAGATCCCTCTATTGGAAATCCTCTTCGGCTTTGTCCCCCTAACTCATCAGCTAAAACATCATATGCTAAGGGAAACCTGCCCCGACCCCCCAGCTCCAGTGGGTTCCCCATTCCTTTTACACCCTCTCATCATCCCTAGCACCTCACATTCATGACATTTTGCACAGTTTAATGTCTGCTTCTTCCATCACACTGGCAGTTCCATGAGGTCAAGGTAACTGGTGGAAGTTTTCTGTTAGACAGGGAGCCTTCAGGTCAGGGCAGGGCTGGAGCTCCTTCTCCTCCTCCAACCTCCTCGCCAACAGAGGCAAGGATGGAGCTGGACCCAGAAAGCCTCAGCCTGGAACCACGGACTGGTTTTTCCTCCTTACAAGGAGGACCAGGAGCCCCTGTACCCACCACCCCGCCGCTGGGAGCCTGCTCACCTCCGTACATTTTCCTTCCCACCACCTTGCTCCACCCTCCACAGGAGGCCAATAGAGAGGCTCCTTGTTCAGAAGAAATTGTTTCTTCCTCCTCTTGTTGCCATGGAGACCGCTCTCCTTCACCTGCCCTTCCAGTCACAGAGCTGAGGGAGGCGGGCTGAAAGCTTCAAGCAGGGAGGGCCTCAGCGTGCATTCAACCCCTCGTTCCTGATGCTTGATGAGGCCGTGGAATCTAAGGGTAAGAATTCAGGTTTCAGAGTCAGACCTTCAGGGTTTAAGTTCCAGCTCCGACCCTCTGTTCCATCTTGGGCGAGACACCTCACCCGTCTGAATCTCAGTTTTGTCATCTGTAATGGGAATAAAAATAGTACCTGCTTCATAGCGTTGCTGTGAAGATTAAGGAAGATTAAAGAAAGGAAATGCACTTAGCAGACACATGGTAAGGGCTTCACGCATATAAGCTATTGTATAGATGCCCGTGATGTACGAGCCAGGCACTGCGACAGGCAGACAGGCACGGATGGACAATGGCAACACGACAACCAATTTGGGAGGATTTGTTTCTACATGTGTCATCTTCCCTGAGTCTTTCCCACATGTTCAACTTAGTTTCCAGAAAAATAATAACTCTTGCTTTCCCCCCTCGTATTTCATTGGTAGAGGACACGAATTAAATTCCCTAATTACAATAATAAATCCAACAAGCATACAAGAAGTGTGGGAACAAACTCTTGGAAAACAACTCAGCTAGGGGAAGAAGTTGAGCAGGCAAAACCGAGCAGCGTTTTTCAAACCGCAGCTCACAACTCTTAGAGAGCCATTGTAACATAAACTTAGCGAGCTGTCACCAGGATTTTTTTTTTTTTTTTAATGAAATAGAAAATATGTCAAAGCACCTCACACATAGTCAAGTATCGTTTCAGGAAACTTTTGTTTTAGTTACACATATGTGTGTGTGCTGGGGGTCTCACCTGGGTCCTGGGCCCCCAAACATGATGTTCCTTGTGCAAGAAGAACCCCCCTTCCCCTGCCTCCCACCTCCCCACATACACACTCAAACACACACAAACACACACATTCTTTGCTTGGTGAACTCATTTTCTGGGTCTCAGCTTTAAGTGACATAATTTTTGTGTCATAATTTTCTTTGATGAATCGATGACTGGTTATTTAATTTATTCATGTCCGTTTCTCCCCACACACTAGAGCTGAGCTCCTGGAGGTAAGGAATGCATCCGTTTTGTTGACCTTTGTGGACCGTTGTTAGCACAGTGCTGAATCTATCAAGACACAAGTAGGTATTTGGAAAGACACATGAGGGGACATGGGGAAGGAGAAGGGGGGCCGGGAGAGACCAGGGTTGGATACACCTGCCGGGGAGAGGTGCAGGCTGAGGAGACGCAGTGGGGTACGCTGGTGAGGCTCATGGACCCTGGTCCCAGACTGAGTTTGAATCCTTGCTGCACACTAACCGGGGGAAATTGGGGCCCCACCTGACCTCCCTACACCTCCGTTTCCTCATCTAGTCCTTGGCTGCCATGAGGGGCTCATGAGTTCCTTCTGTAAAGTGCTTGGAACACCAGTACCTGGTGTATAGTAAGTGCCTCGTATTAATCGTTCTCCTCCCATGGGGAGGGTCCCTTCGCAAGGGTGTGGGTGAGATCACCCAGAGGTGAAGAATGGGGTTAAGGACTGAACTTCAAGGGGCCCATCAGTCAAAACTCTGGGTGGGGGGTGGAGGGTTTCAGGTGAGGACGGCAGCAAGGAAACGGAAGCGGGAGCATGGCCAGTGCTGCTTTGAGGTGGAGGGGGGACGAGGCTTTCTAAACGGTGGATTTTTTAGTTTGGATGCTAAAGGGAGGGAGGGAGGCACTCAGCTGGATAGAGGCGACGGGGCGGGGAGCGTACTTGGAGGAGGAGGGGAGGTGCACCCAATCTGTCCCCTCTTCCAGGATGGACTTTCCTGGGGGTCAGCGCGGGTGGCAAGTTTGGGGGACAGAGGGTCAGTCTCCGGAAGGCACAGGGTCACGAGAGAAGTTTGAAACAAAACTTCCACAGGAACCCAAGGCTCCGAGCTCCCCCAGCCCAGGCTCTTTCTTACCAAACCACTGAGACCTCCAAGCAGGATGGGAGGGGCCCCTAGGAGCTCGGGACCCCGCCTCCGCCCCGCCCGGTCAGACCAGCCAGAATCCTTTGTAGTTAAGGAGGGAGCCCAGCGACCGGGGGCCGAGCGTCAGGAGGTGGCGCCGGGGCTGAGCCGGCGCGGGTGAAGGATTCCGCAAGCTGAGCGGGCGGGACCCCAGAATACAAAGAGGCCTCAACGCGCGGCTCCCGGCCCGCCAGACATCCAGAGGCATGAATGGGGAAGGCCGGGCCAATCCGAGGCAAGATTCACAGCCGCGGGCGCAGGGGCCAATGGGATCCCCGACGAGGCAGCGAGGCGGGGGCGGAGCCAATCAGCTGTGAGGACAGGGCCAGGGGGCGGATCCACGCGATGTTTCAAATCGTCTGGATGGGTGAGGAGCAGCTGTGCTCGGCGTCTGGTTAGCGTTGGGCGCTGTTGGGTGAGTGCGGGCCGGGGCGTGGTAGGGCCTCTGTTCAGAAGGGACGGGAGGTGGGGAGGGGGGATCTCCCGTTAGGACGGACACGGTATGTGGGGCTTCTGGGTATAGCCGGATGGACATTGGGGTGTCTGGTCAGCCCGCCAGAGCGCGTGGGGTCAGGGCGAACCCGTGAAAGAGCCGCTGGTCCTGCCCTGGACCAAGTGCTGAGGCTCGGTGGCGGCCGGCCAGTCCTGACTGCCTCCCTCTCCGCCTGAGGCAGATAACGGAAAGGAGGCTGGGATGAAAAGACAGCTTGTTTCAGACACTTGCAGCCCGGGACACCTTGCTGACCGGCCTTGTTCAGCCTCTACCCTCTTCTGGGCCTCGCTGACCCCTCTTCCAGGAAGCATCCTCCTTCCTGCACCCGCAGTTGCCAAGTGCCCCACCCCACGGGCCCCCATCCCATCTCTTCCCCCGGTACTCAGGGTGTCTTTGAAGCCTGGGAATGGGACGGTTGGGGAATGCCTTGCTGACCTCCCTTTGATCTCCTCTCCAGGGTCTGCTTGGCAGAACAGACTCTCGGCCAGGCAGATGGCTTCTCGGTGGCCGGCCGTGGGGACCTCCATGCGTCGGAGGTCCCTACAGAGCCAGGAGCAGCTGGAGGAGAGCGAGGCCCTACAGCCTGCAGTTGGCCACCCAGACAGCTCCAGCGGGGCCCTGGACTCCCTGTGCAGACAGTTCCAAAGGAGGCTGCCCCTGAGAGCAGTCAGCCTGAACCTCAGGGCGGGCCCCTCCTGGAAACGCCTGGAAACCCCAGAGCCAGGACAGCCCGGCCTCCAGGCTGCAGCTCGCTCAGCTAAGAGCGCCTTGGGTGCCGGTGTCCCAGGTAATGTCGAACGTGTCCAGGATGGAGGGCTTTCTTGTTTTGTTTTTTTTTTTTTTTTTATAATTTTATTTATTCATTCATTTATTTTTGGCTGTGTTGGGTCTTCGTTCTGTGTGAGGGCTTTCTCCAGTTGCGGTGAGCGGAGGCCACTCTTCATCGCGGTGCGCGGGCCTCTCACTGTCGCGGCCTCTCTTCTTACGGAGCACAGACTCCAGACGCGCAGGCTCAGTAGTTGTGGCTCACGGCGTAGTTGCTCCGCGGCATGTGGGATCTTCCCAGACCAGGGCTCGAACCCGTGTCCCCTGCATTGGCAGGCAGATTCTCAACTGCTGCGCCACCAGGGAAGCCCTGGAGGGCTTTCTTGATGCTGGATAATAGCTGCCCCCAAGGAGCCCCAAGAATATAGACTCTGCGAAGACAGGGCCTTTGATTTGTTCACTGCT